>NW_025779914.1:0-54103 GCF_021130785.1 Homalodisca vitripennis
AGTTATGAAGCCTACAGTAAAGGTTAACTTCCCGTTGCTTTCCTAATGTACGGTAGGGAAGAGGTAAATAAAAGCTAACTGTTCCAGAAGAAACGATCCTTTCACCGTTTACATCCGGTAGGGCCCCGTTTATTACAAAAAATATTGCGCGTATTTGTGTATTTTACGGTACGGTCCATCTCGGCGCTTCTGGCAACAGCCGTAGTTTATTACTGTGTTAAATACGAATCTGACTTCAGAATAGCTTTAGCAGAACTTCAATTTATTTCAGAGCGAAAATTAACTTTTGTTTCAAATAACACAATTTAATCAAAAGCCTACAACCAATGTTATGTTTGTATTTTAAAACAGATTTTAGTGGACGTGAATTTACATTGTATGACACGCAACCTGGATTTCTTGATATCGAAAGAAAAAATTATATCTACGAAATAAAATTACCTCTAGCCAGCCGTGTTAGTTTTGGTGTAGGTCGAAATGGAAGGGTATCAAAAGGGTTTAAAAATACGACATGTCATTTTTTCTGACATTACTTTTTTTGATTAACTTAAGATCAACCGTCAGACGTGTATATATTAAAATCAGCGTCGTATAACCATAAACAAGTGAGTTTGTCTCTTTAAAAAGTCATCTGACAGTAGTATAACTATTATTTGTTTGTCTGTCCGTCGGTTTTTAAGTGTATAATGCTAGGAAGAATATTTTCTAAGAAAGAATAGCGTTACAAATGTTTAAGCCGTTATACATTAATGTTTGAATAAAATCTAAAATAATTGTCTTAGAGCTTTCTAATTTTTACACCTTATTCTTAATATTATAATAAAGATTTTTTGGGTATGGAAATCCATTTCCTACAATAATTAATATTTTTTTCATATGTTCGTACATTTACGATGAAAAAAAACTTTAAATCTAAAATTTTATTAGCGTAAAGTTTTTTTTTAATTTTTGATGTCTAATGTCAAATGCATAGCCAAAAAGTTTCTTTATCTTATAAGGAACCAATTTAAAAATCAAAGAACAAAATTGGTTAAAAATTAAAAAAGTTATTCAAAAATCAAAAAAACGCGAAAAACACGAAAAAATTTAGACGAATTTTAAATTTTGCTACCTCATGGAATTTTTTTATTTTTTTTTAAACACTCAATAACCTTCTTTCTAGTTGTGTTTGACAATATAAAAAACAGTCTAAAATGTGAAATTAAAAAAAAAAAATTAAAAAATGCCCTAAAGGTGGCGGATCCCCTTAAACTATATTGATACCCTCCCTCATTTTGAGGGTATTGATCTCATTTTGATCTCCATCAAAACCAGCATAGCTCACAACATATAGTCAATTTTTAAAGAACATTTCTATATCGATTTCATAAAAAACCCAGATTTTGTGTTTATACTATGCGAATTAGTTCCTCAACTTGAAGAACAGCTGTTGATTACTTTTCCATCTGGGGCATAGATTAGATTACTATTGCTAAAACTATATAAGTTTTCACAAATTTAAATTAATATTTGAAATACAATTAGGAACTGAATACGATAATTTGACGTCGAAATAATTATTATTTATCTTACAGAAAATTACCATTCGGTAGTAAATTCATTCCAGTTATCAGTTACAAATATGATTTATCAGTCTGAGCACAGAAAATAGATTATGAGCACTATTTGAATTTACAGACAAGGCGCAATTTTATTTCTGAATATATAAATCCAAATAACATTTCAGAGTGTCTTCGAAATTACTTCCTTACGCGCTTCAAAGTTTTTTTCTGTACCGAATTTTGAAACCGAAAATACTCTGTTAAAACGACTTATTCCTGCTGTTGAAAACACAGGATTGTAGGCATATTTGTGAATTCCATACCATTTGGTCAATTGTATTTTCAATTAAGACGTTCATTCAGTCTTTTCTTTCTGAGATTTCTATTTCTGCGATAGTCCATGATGATAAACTTTCGAGGTCCTCATTTCAACGTCCTATTGAAGCAACTAGGATGACGATTAATTCTTTCCGTAACAGGATGAGCAAACTTGCATTGCAAACTTTAATGCACTGGAGAATTTCAGAAAACCTTCTATGTGAATTAGCTTTTACATTGATAAATAAATATAAAGTAAGTAAAACAAAACCTTTATGGATTGCAGCAGTGTAAAAGGATGTTGGATTGAAGATTTCTAAATTTACCTACTTAATAGTTTTTGGTTTCATATGTATTAATATATGGGGTGATATTTAAATTCCTCCTTAACACATTAAAATTCCTAACTTAACACACAATTTGTAGTACATTTCATACGACAACGATACCAAACTCTTAAAAAATTACGAGACAACGCCAAAAATTTTCGTTTTAAAACTACTGATATCAGAATGGTGGCCCTAATTATGGCGGCCCTAATATGGCAAACGAAAACATCACCCATGAAAAAATAAATTTTTACTACGCAATAATGGCAAGCGGCGGTTCCGCAAGTAAATGAGTAAAGTAACACAGTTTATGGAATAGAACATTAAAACTGCCTTTATAACAATGGCTAAACTTGATATCCCCCCCCTTTCTAGGATTAATCAGTAAAATAGCAAAAACAATCTTGTTCCGAATCCCAGGACAAAAATTATTTATAAAATGTAAAAATTAAATAAAAACGAATGTTAGTGTAGCTAACACGAGAGTGTGGGTGTACAGGTTTTGTATTCAATCCACTGCCAGAGCTGTACATATTGTATGGGAACGCGACTGTACCGGTCCTGCACTGATATCCTGATTGCGTCATGTAACATTGATTGCATCATCAATCCTAATACCCTTGGGATCGGACTGTACCATACCGTCAACTGAATATGTCAACCGTCCTGCAAAACTGATCAGCGCATACAAATTTAAAACAGTTCCAGGTATTTTTCAGTCTGACATATTCACATGTTTTAAAACTTGACAGGGATCCTAACTTTTGCTGTGCTTTTTATCTTTTGTACCATACAAAGAGTTCATACAAAGATTTCATACAAAATATCATACAAAGTATTCATTACCTCAGTCGCTTTTACTGTACCTAGCGCCTGTATATATTTGTATAAATATATTTTCTGTATGAGACGTCCATTTTAATGCATGATGGTATTAATTATATGAGTGTATCTGATTAACGGGAACCTTATCAACAATAGATAAAGCAAGACAATTATATTTAGGTTTAGTGATAAAATAGTCTTATCTCTTAGGCTTATAAAGCCTGTACCATGATAATTATCAATGTTTTCCGGTTCAAACCGCATAGAAAAAATGCTATAATAAACCCAATTTTGCAATATTTCGGCCCCTGTATTAAGAACAATGTTCAGTCAACAACTTATGTCAACCAACTATCTCAAACAAGTCAATGTTTGAAGTTTGCTGTTTGATTTGACGGTGGAAGGATTGTGAAGGAAACAATATTTTCGAGATATTTTCCATCGTTGTGAAACAAACAATTCGTAAACACTACGTTTCGAGATCCTCAATCCGATCTCTTCCTCAAGTGAATTACTAAACTAACACATAAGTACAATCTAGGTTAAAATAAACAAATCATATCTGTTCTATTTGGTTCGTCTGTCCCACCAACGACGAACCTGCAAATGTAGATGTATTCTGTAGTTCAGTTTAGGTAATTAGTGTTTTGTTTTTATTGAGTGCATGTTTTAGATTTAGTGTGCCTGGAAACATACATACAACATGGTTTTTTTGTTTCCTGTGTTATGCCTGTCACAACGCTTAGGTATAATTTCCTTATTTTAATCTAGCTGGTAATTACGTTTATTCACCTGATGAAGAGATCAGATTCCAGATCGTGAAACGTAGTGTTACTGATGTTTTCTATCTCTAACAATCCGTCACACAGATAAGTTTGGGTGGTGGAGAGGCGATAAAAACCATGGATATATTGGAAAACGTAATACATTTTTAGCAGATATGTTTTTAAACGAGCGTGCTTTTAATTACTGACAATTACACTAAGTAGTGTAAAAAATACTAAAAGGATCTGTACAGTCACCGAACAAGGTGACTAAATATGAATAATTAATATAAATATGAATACATAAATTCGCCCTTTTTTATATATGATACAAATAAAGTCATTTGAATTTGAATATGAATATAAATATGTATATATTGTACAATTATTAATCGGCTATGCAACATATTGATTAATTCACTCATATATATCCTCATCATGTATATTGATACGTGTCGACAGAGCATTAGATGTTGTAGACCATTTCTACAATAATTATTTCATAATAGTGCCCGAAGAAAAGGAATAAAATTTGCTGGAGGCAAGAAAGAATACTTGTAAAAATCACTCCTTTTAAATTTAAATCACAACTGAAAGAATTGAACGATCGCTGACTCTCTAATAGCCATTAAAATATACACCCCAAGCACATCAGCTAAATATACAATAAGAAAACTGCAGTTATATTAAGTTCTCAGCTATGTTACAGAAATACTTTTCTAAAGGAGGGGGGGTATTATACCAGTGGGCTGTCAATAAGTTTTAACGTTTTAAGGGAGAACGGTCCAACTTAATTTGTAACTTTTATGTATTGACCTTCCCGAGAATCGAACCGGTGACCTCTCGGTTCCGAGAGCCACAGCCTTACACAGAGGCTTACACTGAAATAAACGTCATGACCATTGAAATATGAAAGGCTTCAATTACATTTTACTGTGTTTTTGATATTGAAATACTTATCGAATATCATGTTTGTGAGTTACTTATTGAAATTCAGCTGTTTATTAATGTTTAAAAATTAGTTCTGCTGATAGTGCAAATGTAATTGTGTCTGGTAGTTTATAACAATTGATACCTAGAAAAATCACGTATAAAATATTACAATCATTTATAGTGAAATAAGTGTACTTTCGGTAGTAAAAATATTCTTTACAAAGCTTTAATTCAATTGATAATAGATGTGGACGCATTGTATAGATAAAATAAGGAAATTCTTACCTAATTATTGTTGCCAAGAGAAAAAAACACTTCGCTTAAAATATATACTGTTTGTTGCGTTACTGAATTTAGATTAAATTTAAAAGTAAACTTTGTCCTTACGGAGGTATCGCTGAACAGTTGACCAAAGATGTTCTATTTATTTTACCAATCACTATGGTGAGTACATACAAACAAGTAATCATTCCGAGAACAAGAGGTTTTTTCCAGAATGTATAATCCCGTACTTATACAATCACATAAAAATTGTTTGAAAATATAATTTATTTTGGTAGAATATATTTGAGTAAATATATTACAAAATATATTAACTTACCTTACTGACAGATCCTGGGCTTTGGCTCATTGCATATAAACTGGTACGGATACAAAAACTACGCCACAAACTTACGCCCTGCACTAAAGGATTTATCCACTATTAAATCACCGGCACGCAATAGAATCCAGGATACTAGACGCTGGAAAACACAATTGCATTGTAATCACTGTATAAAAACAAGTAGGCTAGGTTATGTCTTATATTTTCACATAAGAATGCCGGATGTGGACTCACCGCTACTGATAAAGAACTGCACTGCGGATCGCTTATCACAAAACGATCACGAGACTCGTCCAAGTTATTCTTATCTCACGCAGAATTGTTTACCGTATAATATAATCTATGATAAGGGTAATCAGGGTTGGGTCTAAATTGCTCTGACTATTCAGACCATTACATCTACACATGAGCATTGTCTGTATTTTAGTTTATTATAATTTTAAGACAACTTTAAATATAAGGATATATTTTTAGTATTTAAATCCCACTATTTATATAATTTCACTACCACCTTTGTTTCAACAATTGTGCCGGTTTTTATCAAAAACCATACATACTCTCCTTATTATGTTTCGATAGGTGATGACTACAAAAAAATAAAAACCTTACTAAAGTTTGGTTAAAGTTCGTGGATTACTTTAAAAAATTCGGTTTTATATGTGAACCACCATTAATGTTATTATTCCCCAATAATTTGTATAAACATTTGTATGATTACTAAATAATAGTAAGTCAGTAAGTGTAATTACACATTTTGATTTTTTCATGCGTTGCACTCATCGGCAACCTTTACAAGGACCTAACTGGTGGACAAAGTCTGTGTAAAATAAATTGAACACTACGAAAGTACCGCCACTATGATTTCAAAATTAGAGCTCACCATTGATTTGGAAGAGTTTATGTTACGTTAAAAATTTCAACTAAATAGGCAACAAAAATCAATTTCTTACATAAAACTGCAGAGTTTTTAAAAATTACACTCGTATTAATAAAAACATTACTAAAGATTTAAGGAATAAAGACTTCAAGAAATGTTCAAGGATTTTGGACTTGGCTTTTACTACCGAATAATTAGGTGTAATTGCCAATTGATGTGCCAGATCTAAAAATGCGTTTGCTTTTAATTTTTATATATATGATAAAGAATGACTCTTTCTTTTCCTTTTATTTTTTTTATATTCAACTAAGGACTAGGCTAACTTTGTTCCGCCTAAAATTCAATGAATGGCCACATTTAGGATTTTTAATTATTACAAAATTAGTCAGGTAAATTTTTTATTATATAAATATAATAAAATACATGGGAATTGGCAGGAAGAGTTCACTCTTCAGAGAAGCACCCTGTGACATACGTCTTGATGTGCAAGAACAAATAAAACAGATGTTTTCCCGACTCGTGAACAATTGACCATGTGAAAAACATGAATTTTCTAGATTTAGACCACAAACCTTCAAGGATTGGCCTTGTGGTATATTTATCTTCATGGCGAATTAAAATCAGTACTTGAATAATCTCTCCTTGCACGTCGAAAATTATCTAGTTGTTGATCTCTGAGGTTTCCTCGACGATTTCGCATTGCCAATCGAGCCGTTTTATAGAATGCTTGGCTTTGCTCTTGTGATTGAGAAGCACGCAGTATGGCTATACTAACGCGGCGCCCTTCTCGTGCAACTTCTTGCTCATCTTCAGTGGTTTCATTTGCGATGTTTCCAACCCCAACTGCATTACGGTTTTGCCGGGAAAGATTAGACCTCGGTCGCAGCACTGTTAGTAACAATAGTTCTTGCACAAAACAAACACATTACCTGTGAACTCGGCGTTAATTAAAAATAAATCATAGAGAACATTAAGTGAATTGTCAATTGCGTTTTGTTATAACACATCACTATTATCACATATGTTTTGTCTCTTTTAGTAATTTGATTAATGAAATATCATATAATTACTACTTATTATCCTATTGCCGCCGATGACAAATCCAAAAACACGAAAATCATCAAAATCGGTCTAACCGTTCTCGAGTTATAAATGGTGTATATATAGTGTATGCAGAAAATAAATGCTCAGAGGCTTCTTTAAACAATAGAAGAAAAAGAATTCACAAAAATCCTTTAATATTTCGACTATATTGTCGTTTTCAAAAAGGTATAAAAAGTGTATATAATCGAAGAATTAAAAGTAAACATATAAATTTTGAGAATCAGCTGAAATGTCTATTATAAACTCCTTGGTATATTATACTAAAAAGGGTTTTATATTAAAATAAAAATTTAGATTTATAATATAAAAAGGCGTTCTAACAGCTTAAAATTAAATTAAATACTAACAATTTTGTAGTTTTGTAGTTGTACATTCATAACAAATATGGAATATATATGTCCGAAAAAAACTAAGTGATTCTATATAAACCCATATCAAGCAATATAACCAATTTATAATGCTGGAGTTTGTAGCAAAGCTATATGTAGTTGCGATATTTTAGAATTGCTACAAGGCGAAATGTAAACGGTTTACGTTGCAAATAAGTAGCATACTCTTATGCCAGCTTAGTAATGTGGGACATTTAAGCTGATATCCGTAACTGTGACCTGAGTAAAACAGTGCACATTATCCGTGTTACAAACTTTTGCATTTTTTTCATTTTCGTTACACGTTTCTAGGAATACTTTGCTTGATTTATGTCCACTATAGATTTTGGAGGTGCAGTCAACCACTTGCAAAATACTCCATATATAAGCACATTTTCTTTACAATGTGTAATAGTTGTTATAACAATTATACCCACTTCACATAATGACAATGTAGAGCACACTTACTCGACCGTAATGAAAAGCTTCTACGGAACTGAGACATGGCAATTGCTTTGGTGATTACATGTAAATAAATGAGGAGAACGTGCCGTACAATAGGCAAACACGTAGTACTCTAAACACTCTGCATTACTATTGCTACCACAGTCACAGCGAGCTAACGACTCAGTCTTGTGAGTGACATCTTGCATGCGTAATGCTGTCTCTGACAACTACATAAACGGTCTCAATCACTCGTAATCCACATTAACTATTTCCTTCGCATTTTACATGCCATACAAACAAACAACGCACCATTCACACATGTTTATTATAATCACTACACTAAAAATATACAAAATGTTATTTATTAAGAGGAAGTAGGTCAGCAAATGGTAACTTAAAACAGCAAAATACTTGCTTCTGGAACATTAAGGAATCTTTTCTTGAAAGAATTTCTCGATTTTTATACAGCGATTTTGGATATATAAAACTATTGTTTTATACGCATAATTGGGAAGATTCGAAAGCTCTTACACTCTAGAAGTGGACTTTTAAGATGATAGTATTTTGTTATGGGCAAAGGAAACAATATGGGTCCTAGTACTGACCCTTACGGTACTCCGAAATAAATCCTAGTAATTTAAAAAAGTGATTATTAAACTTCAAACTGCCACTCACTATCTAATGGTAAAGGAAATTTCTCTGGAGGTTCATAGAATTAAAAATCATTGCACGTGAAGCTCTTACACTATAGAAGTAGACTTTTAAGATGATAGTGTTTTGTTATGGGCAAAAGAAAACAAGTCGGATCTTAGTACTGACCCTTACGGTACTCCGAAACCAATGTCAGTAATGTGAAAGAAGTGGTTATTAAACTTTAAATTTCCATTGACTATCTAATAGTAAAGGAAATATCTCTCTGCAGGTTCATAGAATTTCAAAAGAGATCATTGCACATGATATAAAAACTGTTTTGGAAGAGCAAACCTAATACTATCAAGAAAACGTATACAGTACAGTGAAAATACACATTACAATAAGAACCAATTAATGAGTGTATGCTTTCGTCATATACGCTTCACTAGTTTACTTTACACCTGCTGACAGTTTTACACATTCATTTTTCGTTACGTGTTGTCTTAATTGTAAAAATGGTGCGATTTTCTCTCGCACTTATCCTTATACAGTATTTACTATATTTCATTGTTGTCAACGGAGCAACGAACTGCAAAAAGAATCTTATAACAAGAGAGCCGGCATTATGAGTTTCATAACAAAGGGAATATTGTGCACCGCCTTTATGTGTTAATATTAAACTCGAGTAAACAAAACGAAGAAGAGCAGCAATTTCAATCAAACTTGTCAAGGGCTCATATCTAACAAACGTATCTCATTTTGTACATTCGATGGTAATGGTCTTTGAATGAACTAATAAACTGATTTAGAAATATACTATCTGCACCTTTTTATTTCTTAGATAAAATATAAAAATTAATAATATATTTATTAAACTTCTGATAGTTGATAAATAACAGTTATACAAACACGACTTTAATACTTATTCATGTAGCGCACACTAGAAAATATTATGATTCCAGTACTAAATTGCAATAAACACAGCTCATTAAAAAAATATCTCCATACAAATCTTTTCCTTTTACGTACAGTACGGATTTAAGACCATGAGCTAATGACTAATGGTTTAACGATTCTCTATTTTAATAAAATAAATTCGCAAGGCTGAAATTTCAATTAGAGAAAATGGGATGATTCAGGGAGAGGATTTCCTCGTCAAGTCAATTTAAAAACAATTACAATTTTAACAATGTTTTTCAATCTTTTAGAGTGTCTAACGCTCCTGGATGTATTCAAAAAAAAGGAAATCGCCTGTTAAGTTATCCAACGCAAAATTTAAATATTTTATAAATAAATAAATATTTTTTAATAATTGTAACAGGCGATGCCTTTAAAAGGTAACAAAATGTTACAGTACACTGAAAAACAGAACGATGTCAGTCAGTCTTCTCTGAACAGTAAAGTAGACTAAAATTATATAAACCGGGACATAATTACAGTAAGGCCTTTGTTTTTAACAATATAATAGGGTTATTGTGGCAGTGGGGGTGGCTATAATTACTGGAGTTTCCGTGGCAACTTCCCTCCGCCATTGTTTGGCGCCACGGCGCTAGGAGAGGCTCTTTACCCGCTCTTGAGACCTCCGGCTCAGAAAATACGCAATGAAATACAAGAACACACTTTTTAAGAAAAGTATGTATTTTGATGTACTTCCACTGCTGATATGAACGAAAAGGATGCTAATAGGGGATATAAACGGAACAGGAATAAGATTCTTGTTTAAAGGAGGGGGGATACTAGGTAGACAGATACTACCTTCTTAATTGCATTACTTCCATATTATTGTATGAGATAGATACTAATATCTGAGAGCTGGCAGAGCCTTCGCCTCTGGAGGCCATTTTGAAAGAATTTCAGCTATGCCAAACATTCTGAAAAATACAAGTATTAGCCTATACACATACTTACTTCACCAACTATCTGCAAATAAATAAATACGCAATGAAATACAAGAACACACTTTTTAAGAAAAGTATGTATATATATATATATATATATATATATTATATATATTATATATATATAACATTTCAATATGTTACATTTATAAACCAATTTTAGGAGTAATTTCAAACAGCAAAGAAATATTTTTACTTACGCCAAATCAGAAATCCATATTTTACTGGACTCACCTGAAAAAAAAAACACAAAAAACAATAAGTATCAATAAAGAGAAAGGAAGTTGTAAATATTTATAACTAATTATGTAACATTAATAGTCTAGAAGCTGAGGAGTCAATTTGCATTATTACCACAAAGCTTACTTCTTCTTGAAATCGATAGAGAAATTTGGCTTAAGTAATAAAACGGTTGTCGCCAGCACTAGTTTAAGGAGAGGTCAAAATCGATGATATCAAAAAGGTCAATCATAGTTTTCAAACTTGACAGAGTTGAAACAGGTGCAAAAAATTCAGCGGTAGCCATGGAAAACACCTTAAAAGTGGTGGACTTTTTAGTTTCTTTATCTTATTGTCTAAATATGATATAATTATTATTTATATTTATGGCGGTTTGAAGTGTATCAAAACTCCAGTGGAGAGCACCAAATATTATTATAAATAGATGGGACATAATTATAATTTTTTTGGCCACAAAAACGTAAACGCACGACAAGTGTTGCATAACCGCGAAGCTTAAAGTTGCTTGCAACATTTCAAGAATATATTTACATATTGCGTTACTATAATACATGTAAAATATATATATAATGGCATATGACTGTGCTCAGTTTGTTTACAAATTTAATATTTTTACTGTTTTTACTGATTCTCTCCTTTCCATCACGGTTACCCATAAAGCCAATGTAAAAATATTCACTAGGTCAGTTCAATGCCATGGAATGGCATGCACTATCATCGAAAATCAATTTAGTTTTCATATAAATGAAGCTTAATGCAAAAAATTCAACTCTGTAGTCTGTTCGATCTCAAGATATCGGGCAGGCAGATAGACAGCAATTAAATCTTTCCAGGCCCAGCAGCCGACAAACATCGCTTAACGCTCAGCCAATAAATAATAAAGTCACTTTGATAAATAATATGTTATAGTTAATAGAAAGTCACTATTTTAGAAATCATTACTTCCTGTCTCTAAGAAACATGGCTTGAAATTGTAATTGACAAATTAAAATACTAAAACATTTAGTGAGTTAGGTAAATCTCAACAAGAGCTCGGAGAGGCTTATGAGGAAGACAAAAGGGCGCATTATCAGCTGAAGACATACAAGGCCTTTGTCAATCTCGGCAAACGTCACGTGATTTATATACGAGCTACCTGCAGTTGGCAGCAGTGATTATATTATGCTCGTCAGAAATATATATTGTGCTTCTAGCTTTTTCAATAAATGTTGATGTATTGTTTAATTCTTAAATATATTACATTAGTATAAATTAATAAAAAAGCTATAAAATCATCCAAAGTTGGGAAACAGCAAAATACTAGGCCAGCACGATTGGACATAGCAACGAATTAAAGATTAAATAAGTTAAAAAAAAAACAATAAAAAATTAACACAGAAAATTTTCAAAACTGAACAAAATTTTACGCATTTAATTTGCACTACAGTGACGGTACGGTGAATGCCAAGGTTGACATCGAATATATTCTAACAAATTCTTCAAATACTTGGAAGTGTCACAAGACAAATATTGTTGTAATCAAATAAATTTGTTTACAATTCATGGACTCGAGTTAGGTAACATCAATCCGAAATTATATACTGTATAATACCAACATATTCGCAACATATTCCAAAGTTAGAATGGCTCCTACTTAAAACATCTATGAGGTAGAAAAAGTTCAAGAAAGTTGTTTATAATTACCGAATGTTTTGTCTATATTTGAAAATAGCTGAGATGAAATGTAAAACAACGTGACCGGGCCGCCTTCCTGAAACGTCTTATTGGGTTTAATATTGGCTCACGAACTAATCCAAACGATGTGCAAATACTGCGCCTGCACCAAGGTAAACCACAATCTATTAAACTTACAGCAGTTTCGTGTTTACAAGCTCGCGTTACACTGAATCTGCCCCTAAATACATACAGATACTGAATAACATATACGTGTACCGCATACATCTGGAATCGTGGACTAAAGAAACTTCATCATTTCCTTGATAATTTAAATTACTTTTCATGTCTAAACTTGAATTGGAATATTAATCACAAAATTGTCACTTTCTTTGGATGTTGAAGTTTTTCTACAAAATCAAATTTAAAAAATATCCATCCAAATCATGTCATAAAATCCATACCTAAAGGAATCTCCATTAGAACTATATCTTTGGATTTAAATCTAAGGAATAATGAATTGGCACTTGAACTCGTATTACAATCTAAACAACCATATAGACTTAGCCTAACATGCGCTTAGTCATTGTTTTCCACTTGAATCCTTAGGTTTTGTTCTACAAAAATTGACCTAAATTTCAAAATTATATTATTTTATGTTATTTTGATTTAAAAATCAACAAACTGATCAATATTTGTTTGGATTTCAAAACTATTATTTACATTTAGAAAGTTTCTCATCAGGTGTTCCTTCTTTTGTATATTTTTACACAGTGTACGTTTATACTTGCATGGTTGTGGTGCGAAAGTTGAACAACAACGAAATATTGTACAGTAAATAAGTCCAAAACTGCTCTGAATGTATACATGAACGTAGTTTTGAGTTATGGGAGATTCAATTTCTGTTAAATCTACCTGATTCTTAATTGACTAAAATTCTAATTTCATTTATGCAATTGAGTTAAACTGAACTGAACTTGCAATTAAATTCATCCAACTGAACTTTAACTTGCTTCTTATATTTGCATATAATGAAAATTTGGGCTTAAATTATAAACGTATTATAACGTTCAATTAAGGAGGGAAATTCCCTTTATCAACTATTTTGTACGTTAATCTGGTAAATTTACCTGTATCGATAATTTTCTAAGAAAGTAAATAATGCATAACCGTATTAAGAATTTATTACAAATCTGCAGTCATAGTTTGGAAAAAGTAAATGCAATACGCCTCTATTTTTGAGGCGGAGTCGCGGTTGTTTTAGCCCTCTCTTTCACTCAACCTCGATACATTATGCTACCTCATATAAACAATACTGATATATTTACTTATATTTCTTATTTTAT
This sequence comes from Homalodisca vitripennis, assembly GCF_021130785.1. NCBI lineage: Eukaryota > Metazoa > Arthropoda > Insecta > Hemiptera > Cicadellidae > Homalodisca > Homalodisca vitripennis. Next base: position 13,881 of record NW_025779914.1, read on the forward strand.
ATTTCATACACGATCTAAAAAGAAATCAATTTGTTAATCTTCAAACCGTTATATGTGGGAAAAGGGGCGCTGATTACGAGATTGCCTAAATGTTACTTTTGCTTTTATGTCCTTTTGGAAGTCATGAATTAAATTTTTTTTCTTTGTTTTCGCGTCCAGGAAATAATTTCAAGGCCTTGACTCCTTTGTGTTCAAGGGAACATTTCGTTAAAGCTTAACATACAAAAATCCCAAAATAGTAATATAAAAATCAAACCCAATTTGCATTGTATAAACACACAAAATAGTTTTTTCTTGACATTGATAGCAAAATCTTCTCTAAGAATAAATCAACTGTAAGCTGTAATTGTAATGGGAGGGTATCAGAAAGGTAACAATAAAAAAGTATAATTTTTCTCATATCATATTTTTTTAGTTTGACACTTTTAAAACTAACCATTAGACACGTAAGTAAATGTTAAACCAGCATCGGCTAATTAATCATAATCATTTTTTGGATGATGATGTGACTTTTAATTGTTTGACAGTCGGTTTAAGTGCACAAGCTTGGGAAAAATATAATCTAGGGAAAGAAGTATCGTTTCATATGTTAAACTATTCGATACTCTCCAATTCCAACCATCAAAACTAACGAGGTTGACGATCCATTTCTTTCTTAGGAAAAATTCCTGTAAGAAAACCCAGTTGTGTGCTTGTACAAAGTAAAAAAAGCTCTTGGTTCCTAGACAATAGTTAGGCTATAATAGTTCAGTTTATTCTGGCGTCAATGGATCATAATAGTTAACGTTACTTTGATAACGGAGTAGAGCCGTTACGAAGCTGGTAATGTATACCCACTGACCAATCACTAACTGGGGAACAAACCCACAGAGTCGACTCGGTTACTACATCAACATGATGAATTGTAGAGACTAAGTTCTTGTTGAAGTACCGTTCATTTGTCACGACAATACTGTGCTGGACCCAATCTCAAACACTATACACATCTTAATTATGAGAATGTGAAATTAATAAATAACACTTGGAATAAAAGTGAAGCTTGTCTGTATTTACTGAATAAGAAATGCACACGCTTTATTCTTTCCGTAATAGGCTGACTGTTCTTAAAAAGGATTGCAATGATAAGCATACTAAAATCAAATAGGGTTTTTTCTTAATTTATGTTAAAATTTAAAAAAAATTTTAGTTTTAGACTTAGAGAATATCGAAACAAAAACCATAACGGTTATAGTAATCAAACATATATTTAGAAACTTTATTATCACTATTTCCTATAAGAAAATGGAGTTTGACCAAGAATATGCAGGGTCTTTTTTATTATCTTATTAGTAGTAATATTTGATCGACATAATCGTTACCCTTAAATTCTCTGAGATTATATGTAATGTATTGGAAAACAAGTGGAACACGTGGAATTTTTTGAAAATAAACAATATGTATGTAATTCTAAAAATTAAAATATATTGAAGAGCAAAAAACACAACTGCACCCAAAAGTAATCTAATTAATGAATTATTTAACAAATTTAAAACTCCACCAATGAATAATTATACAAATTATAATTGTATAAAAGTATGGCTACACTCTGTTTATTTTTATATAAGGATTTTATTTTAGGATAAAGATGGAGGGATAGAACTCGGGACACTTATCTTGGAAATAGAAGTGAAATTTCCTTGTCTATGTAGATAATATAATTTACGTAAAATGGTCTACCCTAAAAATGTGAGCACTTTATTAGAATCATCCTCTGTTTGAATACACTAGAAAGTAGCTAACATTACATCTAATCTAACCACGTACAACCTGTTTTATACATAAAAACTAATAACAAGCAATGGCAATAAAACAATAAACGTCTTCTTAATAATGGGAAACAATTCCCCCACAATTACCCTTTCCCCTTTTTACCACCGTCACGCTATTACCGTGCCGATCTCCAGCGGATAGTCCCATAACAGTGGCGCGTGACTGACTCTCTGCACGGTTTTGTGCCGAGAGTATTATCTCTTTCTTGCTTCCCAATCTTGTGGTTCCTGATAGCCCAGTGATTAGCATCGAAGCTTATCACTCCAGGGACTCGGGTTCGAATCCCGAATTGGTTACGGCATTTTTTAAAACGTAAACAATTATCTGTGTCTGGCTTAAAGTGATATAGTAAACGTTTATTGGCTAAAACATGTTATCTTCATCCACACCTCCCCCACGGAGCTCAACCTCGAGACTATTTGTTACAAACGAATCCAACTGCATAGATATCCAATAGTCCATAGTCCATCCAATATAATTTAAAGACATGTAAAAGTTTTCGTTACGTCTTTTCAAAATTGGTATCGATCCTCTTAAGAGCCGGCTGTAATGAAACGACCTTTTAGAAGTTTTATTCCATAAAACAAAGTTTTTTCTCTCTTTAAAGCTCAGCGTTAGCTATGCCCGCTCTGAAATACACTGTTTTATTAATCTTCGTCTACATATGATTGGCCCTCTCCGGGATTTGAACCCGTGATCTCTCAATTAGAGAGCAGAGACTATAACCGTTAGTCTACGGAGGAGGACAATAACAATGATAAACTTCTAACAGTTCTTCGTCTTTATTTTAGTATCCATTTATGCGACATGACTCATTTTAAAGATAGCATTAATACGCATCCAAACGCTTTTCGACTTTATGTAAAGTTTATACATTTTATGTAATCGCACACAGTACATTAAATAAATTGAGATTTTAGATTTATTTTGAATGGCCAATAAAAGTACATTAACAGACTAAAAGGCTTTTGGATACGTATTAGTTAAACCTTAAAACTGAGAGAAAGAGAACGTCATAGAAGCAATTGAGGTTCTTAATGATAAGTTTTTATAAAGTTAAATCAATATAGCCTACAGCACCCACTTACCTCTGCATTTGATAGAAGGAAGATGTGGGTTGACGGTGCTAAGTAATTTTGCAAACGGGGATGGATACGTAATAAGGGACAAAGCGCTTTATCATACCAAGTCAGAGTTCAATTAGGTAAAGGCACTGCTGGAGCATTTCGCAAAGTTGACGTTGAACCGCAGATCTACCACAAAAGTAAATAATCTTACTTAAGCGGCATACGAAATCTTTAGACTTAAATTAGGCCATAAAGAAAATTCACTTTCATAAATTCACATAATTTAATGCATGTGTTCAATGGAACTATTTATTTTACTTCCCACCTATAACAATGTTTTCTGTATGACATACTGTAAGCTGAATTTTCCTACTAACTCGCAGACAAATTGTCAAGGTACGAACGTACAGCAGAGAGATAAAAGCTGAGCAGAGTTATATACATAAACACGAAAATTAATGAGCATAAACAGCGACTGAGTGCATACTCGTGTCCCACTGAACCAGGACTTTACACTGCGGTGCGCTGTTCTCGTCTCTGCGCATCTTTTTACTTACAATGTGAAAATGGTTCTTTTACTCTTATTAATCTCACATGTGAATTTATATCTCGAGTCTGTTAGGAAGGAAAACTACAAGTTTCCTTTTTGTGTACATTAATTTAAGGCAATATAACAATTTAAAGATAATAATAAAACACCTTATAGCTTGATGTACATTTGTTCTTTAATACAGAGTTTTTTCGAAATCATAAATAAATACACTGATACAAAGGATTCGACAGAACATAACGTGGTTCTTAAGGACTCGTCCGGTCCTTAATAATATACAGGTCGTCGCTTAATTGGCAGGCAATACGGGCGTCCCTCATCCCATTTGTACTGGTCTTTGTAAGAAAGTTGCTGGCGCCTAGTACAGTTTTCTAATCTTGGGTATATAAGGGTAAAATGAACTTTTAAGAGTTTAATAATAATATTCCCTTCATCCCAGTCATGGGAATGGAAGATATTATCTGGAAATAGTGGAAAGTGAAGGTACATTATTTGTTTAGTCGACATGCGAATGTCATTTTCAAAAACTTGTGCCCCAAAAACCTTAGAAGGTATCTAAATAGTTTTTTTTTTAACTTAACATTTGTTTTATACGGGATATTATAATGTAGGTAAACAGATGAATGAATGAAAGAACCTAAATGTTAGATCATATAATTAGATAGTCATACATCCTGAAGTAGTAATACTCTACACCATTTAGCGTAAATACCATCTCTCCACATTATTATTGCTCCCACATTCGGAGCAAACTAACGTCTGAATGTTGTACGCGACATCTTGCATACATAACGCAGTGTCTAACAACTACCTAAACGTTCTATTTAACTCCTAAGTAGTTTATAATAACCTTATCCTTGATTATCTTTGTTTATAGTAACGTTTATTTATTAAAAATAGGGTCTTAACTAATCGAAAAACTGTATATGCATGGGATAAAACTTGTATTAATGTTAATTTTATTCCCTCTATATAATAATTCAAAGACAAAAACAATACCTCGGTATTTAAAATAGCGCAAATATGAAACAATATTGTTTATGGACAAAGGAAACAAGATGGATCTTAGTATTGACCCTTAGGGTACTCCGAAATCAATCTCAGTAATTTAAAAGGAGCAGTTATTTAACTTAAAAACGATTTTTTACTAGTTGCAGGGTTGCTACAGGAGTCCAATAATGAAATTTCCTGACTTTTCCCTGATTTCCAGATCAAATTTTTCATTTTTCCCTGACTTTTTTCGACGCAATCCCCAGGGTTTTTGGCAATTAATGGGTGGAAAAAAGCGGTGTTGAGGCTAACAGGGTGGCAAATATAAAAAAGCAAAAAATAAAGTGAAGACAGTTTAATAGCCGGCCGAGCCGCCTCGGCTGCCTGCTTCATGCGCGTCGTCTGCAGGCTTGGACTCGGCGCGTGGGGGCAGTAAGTTTATTTGTGTAAAGGGATTTTATATTTTTCCCTGACCAACGTCGAAATTCCCTGACTTGAGACCGGATTCCCTGACTTTTCCCTGATTTCCAGTCCTGTTTTTTCCCCCTGACTTTTCCCTGACTTCCCTGACCTGTAGCATCCCTGACATAATATTAAAATAACGTTTTGACATATTATACATGATAAACAGCTGTTTAACAAGACCAAACCTCTTACCGTCATAAACATGTGTACAGTACAGTTTCCAATGAAACTAGTTCAATGGAAAATAGATTTCGATGAGGACTAATTAATGAGTGCTTGTTTCATCTATACAACTTTACTCGTTTATTTTTTAACTGCGGAACTTTTAACGGATTTATTTTCCCCATATACGTTGTCTTCATTGCAAAACATTTATGGGTTTTTTTTCTTTTGCACTTATCTTTCTAAAGTACTTACTTCATTCCGTTATTGTCACCAGAGCAAAGGACTGCAGAAAGAATCTTATAACAAGAGAGCGGCATTATGAGTTTCATAACAAAGAGAATATTGCGCACTGTATTTATGTGTTAATATTAAACTCGCAGTGTGTTAATAATACTCTGTGTAAATAAACATGGAAAAGCAGCAATTCCAATCTTATAAATAGGTAAAACATTTACCAGTCAGTCTTTGTATGGATCAGTGAAACTGATTTAAAAATATATTATCTACGCCCCTTTTTCACTAATAATTCTTTATATAAAGTATCATAGTTAAATATATAACGTGTGAACATTAATTTAACACTTGCTTATGTTACATAAATCCATCCACGATTATTTAAAACGTATGATCCCAGTACTTGAATTGCTGATTTCAAAAAGTGTTAATAAATATTTTCATCCTTCTTTATGAAATATATATCCCATCATGAGCTTATATTGCATAAGGTTTCATAATCGGTTTTAGGATAAAGTGTTTTTTAAATATGTAATGAAAATGTTAATCAAAACCGGATGGATATCATTTCTGAATACAGAAAAAACAGAATTTGGTTTTTATTACTCTACGAGGAGTGGTAGGTGTTTTAGGCAGATATTAAGGTGGCCTTGAATTTGGTCTAATGAAAAACTTTTTAAGTAAGGATATGAACTTATAATAGTAGATACATGATAGATGACTAGGGGCAGAAACATATTTTTTATATATTAAAAAGTTGAAAAAATTGAATAAAATTACTTTCCTTAAATTACAATATATACAATTTCCTTACGTGCCTAAATGTTTTACTTTAAAAAATGACTATAATTTCTTTGATGAGATCAAAGTTTTCACTTCATTCATATTCAGTTAAGTACTGTAGCTTTGAAGGTAAAAGTAAAAAAATATATTTTGTTCCAACTAAACAATGGTTGTAACAACTCAATTATACCTTACCTTAATTCAAAGAAAAACATATTTAAGGCTTACATTTAAGAAAACAAGGGAAGGGGGTTTCTTTAAAATACTTATAATTTTAAGGCAAAATAATGTTAAACTTAAATCCAGAACGAAGTTACTCAGTCTTCGTTGTGTAGTAATGGACAATAAAACTATCTACAACGGGACATAATTACAGTAAGGCCTTTGTTTTTAACAGTATAATAGGGTTATTGTGGCAGTGGGGGTGGCTATAATTACTGGAGTTTTCCGTAGCAACTTCCCTCCGCCATTGTTTGGCGCCACGGCGCGCGGAGAGGCTCTTTACCCGCTCTTGAGACCTCGGACTGAGAAAATACACAACAGAATAAAAGAATAAATTCTTTTCAAAGTACACTATGACGTACACTTATATAATCTGAGCGCCTTTATGAAAGGAAACGATGGTAGAGGATATCAGCCGAAGAGGAAAGGAACTTTGTTAGGGAGGAGACTACGTTAGATTAAGGGGTTGAAGCCTTTATTGAATTAAATCTCTCCTCCAGCGATGACGCACCGCACCACTATTGGCCGGATCCCAATCGTCTTCTTTGCTGCTCCACGGTGTAGGCTATAGTCGTTCACCGTGCAGTACAGGTCTAATGGGAGATATTTTTACTTTTACTGAGAATATCATGCATAGTGTCATGCGGGTTGCGTCAACTGTCATCGCGACTAGCTCGAAGGCGCTTATATAGATTTTACTTTACCTTACCTTTTGTACCTCAGCTCAACTTCACATGCGTTTCATATACATGAGATTTTAGTAACACTATAAAATTATTACGGTATAAAAGTACTACAGTACAGATTATAACAATATTGGTGTGAAAGTAAAATATAACTTATAACGCAACAATAATTTACTTCAAACTGAAGTTAAAATGCTAAAACATTAAAATTGTATTTTGTATTGATAGTGTTTAAGAAGTAATTTGTATGTCAGAGACACTAAAATTGTTCGAGATTTGCACGTGCATTTTCTAGATACAAACAGGTGTTATCTATTACGATTAAATATTGTATCTGCCAATAACTAAGATGTCATGGTTCAAAACACGACAGGATAAAGGCAGGACATGAAAGAATATGTTACCTTATCTGAGACGACTCAGCTTATCTATCTTATTGGAATCCCTCAGTTTAAACACAACAATAACATATGTCTGCTGATAAGGCAGGCTTGTAAACACAAAGACAAAATACAGTAAGTCAAAGTATTCATAAGTTTAGTGGGAACGACGGTCCTTTGTGAAAGAAAATAAACGTTACGTTTCAGTGTGAAGTTTAATACAAATAAGTACTTTGTAGTATAATTTTTTTATTAATTAAATTACCTTAGTAATCTTACCTTAATACTAATTTATTTATTACTTTTACACAAATAAATAATTTTGCTATTATTTGGAATTTATCACATTACTTTCAAAGTAAAAACTCATATCATACTACCACAAAAAACAATTTTTATTGTTTTTTGCCATCTAGAAAAAAACAATTAATGTTGAAATGCAAGTATAAATTCTATCAAGTGGTATCTTTTTGTCGAATGAGCGTCAGCTAAGTATATCGCTGGAGGGGCTGGATAAATTTAGTTTTTGTCTGTCTGTCCGTCTGTATGTCTATATTTCTGTTTGACCACCATATCCAGAATACGAACTGGCATATAGACTTGGAATTTTGCACGATAGTTGTGCATTTTAATGTTGTTGCATTTTACTCTACAGGGTTAAAACATAAGTGATCATTTTTTACTTATGTCTTATTGCTAACCACACTTTAAACTTGGAAAAGAGTAAATCGTAGGATAAATAAATTTGTAAACAAACTGAGTACAATCATATGGCATATGTGTAACAAATGTAGCCCAATGAAATAAGCTACTGAGTTAAAATGTGGCATGCAACGAAATATCGCGGACTGCTACCTTATAATAGTTTGTGATACCGCTTATACGTGATATTATATGATTGTAGACAAATTATCACTATGAATATTTTGCAGGCTAGACAAAATTAATTAAAGTTACGTGTTCTTATCACTCTGATATATTTATGGTTTAATTAATTGAAAGGCGCTGTTTTATAGCACTCATTTTTAAGAGAAAACTGGCTTGAAATTGTAATTGACAACGTTCAGCGAGTTAGGTAAAATCTCAACAAGAGCTCGGAGAGGCTTATGAGGAAGACAAAAGGGCGCATTATCAGCTGAAGACATACAGGGCCTTTGTCATTTCGGCAACGTCACGTGATTTGTACACGAGCTACCTGCAGTTGGCAGCAGTGATATATGCCTGTCGAGAAATATATGTTGTGCTCTAGCTTTTTAAATTAAATTTTACTGTACTATTTAGTTCCTAAATTATATCATGTATGTAGAAAGTTCAAAAAAAGAATTAATTATAAACCATTTTCTTTGTTTTGGTGACACAATTTAACATTAACACGGCGTAATTGGACATAAGAGAGTTAAAAATCAACCTTGACTCAAAAATTGATGAAATCATTCATACACAACAAACATAAAAACTCATAACCTATAATTACTCTATAAAAAAATATAAACTAAAATGCCAAGATCTTGCTTATGCTAGGGAATCGTTCTGCTTAACTGGACATTAAATTAATTATACATTGTTTTAAAAATAGTTGAAAGCAAAATATCGAGCGTAATCGGTGAACAAGGGTAACTTGTGTAATTTTAAGTCTGTAAACGTATTCACCCACAACGAAAAAATTTGAAACTTTGGATCGGACGCCATATTGAAACGTAAAACTTATAAAAATGTGTAAGAGTTAAATTTCTTTCAAACTGAATGACTATTTAACAAAAATTTCTATACTGGTTTATGTTGTACAATAGAGATAGATCTTTTGCACGAATCCGAATAGCAGCCATCTTGAACCAGTCGTAAGTGGTTGGTAGACGAATGCAGACATATTGTGACCTGTATTCTGTAGTCCAATTTTAATGATTACTGTTGTATATGGTCTTTTATTAAGTGCATGTTTTAGAGTTAGTGAAGTTGACACACAACGAGTTGGCTATAATCCCTGACTTAAGCGTGTCACAACGCTTTGTGAAAATTGAACAAGCCGTAGGTGGTTGGTAGACGAATGCAGACGTATTGTGACCTGTATTCTGTAGTCCAACTTTAATGATTACTGTTGTGTATGGTTTTTTTTATTAAGTGCATGTTTTAGAGTTAGTGACGTTGACACACAACATGGTGGCTATAATCCCTGACTTAAGCGTTTCACAACGCTTTAGTATGATTTGTTTATTTTCACCTAGTTCGTAATTATGAATTAGGTTAGTTATTTACCTGAAGAAGAGATCAGATTTCAGATCTCGAAACGTAGTGTTTCTGATTTTTTGTTTCACTGAACGATGGCAAACGTCCGGAAAAATCCAGGTTCCTTCACAATCCTTCCATTGTCAAACACAACTTCAAACAAAAAATCTTGAACCAGTTTAATGTTTGGGAGGACTAAGAAACTTATTCCAGCAATGTTTATGTTCTGTGTAAAGTAAAGTGTAAAGTCTACATTGAATTGGCTAAAAATTATGACCATTGACATTATCACTATTATTTCCACAATGTTTTTGTTTAGCCTACTTCCTACCCAAAACGTTACAACTGAAAACGGAGCATAAAAGTTATTGCAAAAACGGAGCTAACTGTACTAATGTCCAAGGGATTTTTGAACTCTTTTGCACGACGTAGCCTATAATAACTGAGATAACAATTCATTTTCCAAGATAATTCTTTGGTAACAAGTTGTTTACCAGTTGCTCTTATTTTGAGAAGAGCAACTTTTAGTTTTTTGCGAAAAATCTTTCACTTGTTGCTCTAATTTGAGAACAGCAACTTCTAGTTTTCTGCAAAAAGTCTTCCACTTGTTGCTCTAATTTGAGAACTGCAACTTCAAGTTTCTGCAAAAAGTCTTCCACTAGTTGCTCTAATTTTGAGAAGAGCAACTTTTAGTTTCTTGCAAAAAGTCTTCCACTAGTTGCTCTAATTTTGAGAAGAGCACCTTCCAGTTTTCTACAAAAAAATCTTCCACTTGTTGCTCTAATTTGAGAAGAGCAACTTTAACTTTTTTCTACAATCAACTATGGTGTAATGGCGTCTTAGGCGTGTGCTTACACAGTGATGATAATAGTTAACGTACCTTTGATAACGGAGTAGCTGTTACGAAGCTGATAATGTATACCCACTGACCAATCACTAACTGGGGAACAAACCCACAGAGTCGACTCGGTTACTACATCAACATGATGAATTGTAGAGACTAAGTTCTTGTTGGAGTACCGTTCATTTGTCACGACAATACTGTGCTGACCATAACATCTCAATATACAGATCTCATCAAGGAAGAGCTTGGAATGACAACACTTGGAATAAAGGGGACATTTTTTCTATTGTTTAAATAACTATGTTTACTGTATGGATGTGCACATATCATTTTAAAATAAGAGGATTAGTTTTGAAGTAATAAATTGACTAACATTTAGCTCTACATAGCGTATCCCTTGTTTTGATTTCTTTTAAACATTTAAATAAAAAAATTGAAAATGTATTCACGCTACGTATTTACAGATTTGCAAAAGGTTGGCAATTTATGTAAGTTTAAAAACCACAAAATAGTTTTAGTACATATTGAAGTTGATTTTTATGAGTAGAACAGAAGAAAGGTTTCGACACAAATAAAATAACGGCCATAATGATCAAGTAAGTTAATAGACATTTTTTCTACAACTTTGGTAAAGAAAAGGAACTGACTACAAAATGCAAAATATTAAAGTACTTTTTTAGTTAAAGTTTTTCTATATTACTATTTCGCCCAACTTCTCTGGGTTGCAAAAAATGGGACACCTACATTTTTTGAAAATAAAAGCATCTGTACGTAATCCGAAGGAAGAAAATGTATTGAGGGGTAAACTGCAGCAAAATTAATCATATAATAATTATTTGAACCTAAAAAATTATAACTTTTACCAATTAATAATGATAATAATAATAAGTATCCTAGTTTTACAATGCATTGTATATTAGCATTAACTAAAATAATATGTAAATATTTGTTAAACCTATTGACTCGAACTTTAGTAAATATAATCACGAGAAGATTGTGAATGCACTGATTTAATTTTTAGTAAATATATTATTTCATACTTCCAACTTATCATTGTGCGATGATGTTGTTGTATCGTGTGCGATGATGTTGACAATTTCTGAGAGCTCTAAAATACATTTACAAATTATAATTAAATCGTAATCACTTGAATACACACATACGTTTATTTAGAATGTAAAAGGTTATGCATTTAAGACATTGTCATGTACGTAGCCTGATGGGTTCGAATTATTTCCATAGAATATGCTACATATAGAGAGTGCTACAATGCTAACAGCTTCCCCATTGTAAAAACCCGTAACCGAGTATCGTGGGTCCTGCGACAAGGACGTAATAAAGGAGTTACTGCACAGGCGGATGGAATGCCCATTGCTCTTTTAATCCCAAAATCAATAGAGTTGTTCCTAGGATCAAGGGAAACCTACGTACCAAATTTAAAAATCTCTTGGACATTATCTCATGAGTTGTCGGACAGACGGATGGAGTGCCCATTGCTCTTTTAATCCCAAAATCAATAGAGTTGTTCCTAGGATCAAGGGAAACCTACGTACCAAATTTAAAAATCTCTTGGACATTATCTCATGAGTTGTCGGACAGACGGATGGAGTGCCCATTGCTCTTTTAATCCCAAAATCAATAGAGTTATTCCTAGGACCAAGGGAAACCTACGTACCAAATTTAAAAATCTCTTGGACATTATCTCATGAGTTGTCGGACAGACGGATGGAGTGCCCATTGCTCTTTTAATCCCAAAATCAATAGAGTTATTCCTAGGATCAAGGGAAACCTACGTACCAAATTTAAAAATCTCTTGGACATTATCTCATGAGTTGTCGGACAGACGGATGGAGTGCCCATTGCTCTTTTAATCCCAAAATCAATAGAGTTATTCCTAGGATCAAGGGAAACCTACGTACCAAATTTAAAAATCTCTTGGACATTATCTCATGAGTTGTCGGACAGACGGATGGAGTGCCCATTGCTCTTTTAATCCCAAAATCAATAGAGTTATTCCTAGGATCAAGGGAAACCTACCTACCAAATTTAAAAATCTCTTGGACATTATCTCATGAGTTGTCGCACAGACGGATGGAGTGCCCATTGCTCTTTTAATCCCAAAATCAATAGAGTTATTCCTAGGATCAAGGGAAACCTACGTACCAAATTTAAAAATCTCTTGGACATTATCTCATGAGTTGTCGCACAGACGGACGTGCGGTGACACGATTCTGGACAATGTTCTGGACGTTAATAATGTCAATATATAGAACAAATGTCCTTTATACCAAAACATCGCATATCACTTTTTCCATACTGTCTGAAAATTATGGATAGTCCACCACCATCCAGACGTTATTCAGCCTCCTCCATGTATTTTCAGGGTGTATTATCCACCTACACAATCAGTGAGGATTCAGCCCCTTGTTTCTCACCTTATTATATAGAACGTATTTATTTACTCAAAAGTAGTGTTTAGGTACTTTATCAAGCTCAAATGGGTCAAAAATACTAAAAACGTAATGATACACGGTAAAATGTATTAAGAAATTTTCATTATCTGAGGAGGAAAACACGATTTCTAATAAAATTCCAAAAACATAAATGTAAAAAATGCAAATAAAGCTAATTAATGACGTATATGTATCGTAAATTAAGTGAAATCATGTTCTTCTGGTCTCGGCCGATGTCCATACTCAATGGTATTCAAAAACATATGAACAGACATTTTCCAAAAGCAACTTGTAGGCGATGTCTCAGAAGAATACTTTCACTGACAACTAAAATTCTTCACAATTCGAAATCATATACACATCTTTTCTGTTAACCGAGTCTTCTTAAAGAGGACTTTTCCTTTGTTGCTTAAAAATTACCACCAAATAAATTAATGTTTGGAGTAGAAGGTCAGCAATTTTGAATAAGTTCTTGAACAATATTTCTCCCTATATGTTTGAATAGGCTAATAAATAGACAGAGAATGCATTTACTGGGATTCGTCACATTCATCATCAATATCTGCAAACGTAAAATCCATTTTTGTAAAATATATAAACTTGCTTGTCATTACAAGCAATAACAATGTAACGATAAACTTATTCTTAATAATTGGAAACAAATTCCCCCCAATTGCTCTTTCTTTTTTTACCACTGCCATACCATTCCCCTGCCGAGGTACAGCGGGTAGTCTCATAACGGTGGCACGTGACTGACTCACTGAACGGTTTTGTGCCAAGAGTATTATATTTTTTCGTCCCCGATAGACGAGTGGTTAGCGTTGCAGCTTATCAACCCAGCGACTCGGGTTCGAATCCCAGTTTGAGTACATCATTTTTACAATAATCTGGTGTCTAGTTTGAGGTGATAGTAACCACATCAGACACTCAGCAGGGGTCATTTCTGGGTGGTTAAAACATTCCAGTTTAACCAACACTGGGTACAGTAAAAGCCGATACCTCACTTAAATCAGGGGAACCTTATGAATGTCCAGGAGCGGCACATCACTAACCACAAATGTCGAGATTCTGGAATGCAAGTGTAATTCGATAGTTCTAGTCCACTGCGGGAGATGGTGGGGTTTGTTCCCCAAGAGTAAAAGATTCTTGCCAGCCTAGACATGAGGGTGTGCCACCTCCTGCCTGTTTTGTCTAGAGGAACTGGTTCAGAGCTGGCCTCTCCATTTTCCAAGGGGACATTACTTGAGTTCAGTGCGCTAAATTCTTCCTCGACAGGAGGTGGCCTCTACTACCAACCTTACCCACGCAGTAGGTATACGAGTCATTCCGTATACTGTCATTCCGGAAGCAGCGCTAAGGTCCTTCTAGGATTAGGTGCAATTTCTAAGCTTCTTGTGCTAAGAGAACAAAAAAGCCGTATCAGATCATATAAATATTCAACTATTATATCACTTGACTTGGTTGAAGATGATAAGCACTAAGCTTAAAGGTAACCTCAATTCATCCTCCATTTTGTTTTTGTTTTTTTTTTTAGTGTGGAGTGCAAGAAGAAGGTTTGGGCGATGGGAATGCGCCTAACTCTATCTTATTATAATTCATATTGCTTTGATTTTGAGGTTTGAAGTAAAGAACATATTAAACAGTAAAACTTACATTAACAAAATCAAATATGTAACAGTTAAGCAGAATTTTCAAATTCAACCTACACTCAATGTTATTTTTTCGCCATGTCAGCATGTTAGCTTACTTAAGTCAACTTCCTTTACATCAAGGGTACAGCTTAGGGTACGAGCGTGACTTGAGATGGACCCTTTAAAATATATTATGTATTCAGTGAAACGATTCATTTTACTGTCCACCTACGAGTATAAAAATGTTTTCTGTATGACAGACTGTAAGTTGAATTTTCCTCGCAGACAAATTGTAAAGGTACGAACGTACAGCAGAGAGATATACATAAACAAGAGAATTAATGAGCATAAACAGCGACTGAGTGCACACTCGTGTTCCACTGAACCAGGACTTTACACTGCGGTGCGCTGTTCTCGTCTCTGCGCACCTTTTACTTAACATTGTGAAAATGGTTCTTTTACTCTTTTTATCTCACTTGTGAATTTTTATCTCGGGTCTGTTAGAAAGAAAAGTATATGTTTCCTTTTCGTGTAAATTTATGTCAGTTTAACATTTAAAATGTCAACTCTTTTTAAGCAACATTTAGTAAAATTATAACAAAACACCTTGTGGTTTGACGTGTATGTTCTTTATTATACATTTATTTATATTCCGGCGATATCCATATATGGTAACGAACATGGTACAGCATATATATATCCATATGCCACCTCCCCAAGGGCAACTTTGCTGACCTTTGTAGGTTAACTCCATATATAAACCTTCCTTGGGCTAAGTAGGTATCTAGTTTAAGGCCTCTAGTCACTTTCTAATAAAATGACGGACATATATGACCATAGTTTCAATATTAGGACAACAGGGAACTCCAATGTTGAGGCAACAGGGAACTCCAATAATGAGACAACAGGGAACTCCGATGTTGAGGCAACAGGGAAATACAATTCTGATGCAGCAGAGAAATCCAATATTGAGTCAGCAGGGAACTCCAATATTGAGGCAACGGAGAACTCCAATATTGGGGAAACAGGGAGCTCCAATATTGAGGTAGCAGAGAATTCCAACTTCGGGGCAACAGGGAAATACAATGCTGATGCAGCAGAGATATCCAATATCGAGTCAGCAGGGAACTCCAATATTGAGGCAACGGAGAACTCCAATATTGAGGCTACAGGGTACTTCAATATTGGGGTAGCAGGGAACTCCATAAAGTTCCAGTTGACTTGTAAATCCACTAGCTGTTGGGTGTATATGGGTAAAAAGGACCTTTAAGGATTTAATAATAAATAGCCCTTTCCGCACAGCATGGGAAAGGCATATTTAATGGAAACTCTCATCTGGAAATATTTAACTTATACTAAAACAAATTTGTTACTATGGCATACCTAGTTGGTGTATTAGTATATAATTTCCAAAAACTTGGACCCCCACAAGCTTAGAAGACATGTAAACATATTTTAATAACATGTGACTCCATAAGTGATTTTGATAACAATGCTAAATGAATATATAAGCATCTAAATTATTAAGGTTTAATTAATAAAAGTTTTAATTATAATACCGGTATACATTTCCACACAGCCTAAGGAAAACATATTTAATGGAAGCTCTCATCTGGAAATACCTAAACTGAAGATGCATTATTTGTTTAAACCATAAACTTAAACAAATTTGTTAGTATGACATACAATCTAGTATGTTGTATGTCAACTTCACTAACACTAAAGACATGCACTTAATAAAAAAACTATAAAAAACACCAATCATTAAACTAAACTACGGAATACAGGTCACAATATGTCTTCACTCGTCTACTAACCATTTACGACTGACCAGAGGGGGTAGCCAATGGTAATCGTGACGGCCGGCTAAAACAAGATGGCGGAAATACAAGGGAAGGGGAACAGGAATGGGCCCTTTCGTTATTATTGGTTCATGCGAGATGAACTTCTTAAAACCATATTGTGACTCCGCATTGGTTTATTGCAAATATCCGATCCGTTTGATACTTTTGGTATTCTCTTTAGTTCATTTTTTAGAATTGGCAACCAAAGCGGCCTAATCTCGACTGATGGTTGACTGATTGGTTGGTCTGCCAATTTAATGTATGTTGCCTCAATTAATTTCCTTTTGAAGAAATGTGGTTCCCGATGTATTATGTGGGCTTCATCCCAATTCATATGATGGTCTTCGGACCAACAATGGTGTGCAATTTTTGACTTTTCTGTGAAACCCTTTCTCGTGTTTTCTTTGTGTTCTTTTATCCTTATGTTTAGTGGTCTTTTTGTCTCGCCTATGTATTCCCTATTGCAGCTACATTTTATACTGTAAACACAGTTTTTGGAATCCTGTGTGCCATTTTTTGGTTTTGTTTTTACGAGACTTTGTCTAAGAGTGTTGTGTGTTTTAAACGCGGTTCTAATGTTGTACTTTCTACCTACTCTTCTAATTTTCTCCGATAATCCCGGCACATAGGGGATTGACATAAACGCAAATTTATCACAATTCTGTTTTTCTGACTCAGGAATGATTCTTCTGGTTCGTTTGCACTTATTAATTACTAATTGAGGGTATCCATTGCTTCTGAGATCCGATTCAATTTTCTTAAATTCTTCTTTTAGTCCATCTTTATCTGAGCACAAGCTCTTTGCTCTATCAAACAACGAGTAGGCTACTCCTTCTTTGACAGATTTTTGATGGTTGGATTGATAATTTAAATATTTTCCTGTGTGTGTTATCTTTCGAAAAACAGTTGTCTTAAGGACATCCCTATCTCTTAATACACACACATCCAAAAAGGGAAGCTTGTTTTGGACTTCCACTTCCATTGTGAGGCGGATGGAAGGAGAAATACTGTTAATGTGATTCAAAAAATTATTTAATTCAATGTCTCCATGAGAAAAAATAACAAAGGTATCATCCACATACCTCCACCAAATCTTCGGTTTGAACTGAGCTGAAGCCAAAGCTTTTCGCTCGAATTCCTCCATAAAGATATTGGCGAAAATAGGAGACAGTGGAGAACCCATTGCCATCCCCTCATCTTGACGGTAAATTTTACCCTCTAACTCAAAATAATTGCATTGAGTGCATAGTTCTAACAGTTCCATAATTACTGGCACGGGAAGTTTAGTTCTATCCTTTAATGTTTGGTCTTCTTTGAGACGTGATTTAATAATTCCGAGAGTTTCTGGAACTGGTACATTTGTAAATAGACTTTCGACATCAAAACTTACCAGTTTGTCAGTTTCAGTCAACTTTAGGGATTTTGACTTCTCTACGAAATCCCTGGAATTTTTGATGAAAGAGTCAGTTTTTCCTACCAATGGTGTTAAGATGTCCAAGAGGACTTTAGACAATTCCCTGCAAGGTGAATCACGAGAACTAATGATGGGCCGGAGAGGGATGGTAGGTTTGTGGATTTTGGGAAGGCCATACATATGGGGGATTTTGGAGTGGTGAGGAGTTAATTTAGATCTAAATTTATCTGAAAAAAATTCTTTATGTTTTCTTAAGGTGTTTGCTACTTTGCGTTCAAATGAATCAGTCGGGTCTTTATTTAAAACTGTATATTTGCCAGTATTTAAAGTTTCCGCAATCTTTTCTTTATACGCTACTGAGTCAAGTACCACAGTAGCGTTGCCTTTGTCGGCAGGTAAGATTTTGACCGTGTCATCTTTCCCAAGGATCGACCTGGCCTTTTTCTCCTCTATTGTTAAATTGGGTTTTGTGGGAGGAATTTTTCTGAGTAAAAGACTGGCCTCGCAGCGGAAGCGGTCACCCTGTTCCTCAGGTAACTGTGAAACAGCCGACTCAATTCCAGTTACGAAATCCAGTGCCTTTACCGATTTTTGTGCCACAGAAAAGTTTAAACCCTTGGATAATACTGATATTTCCGCTTCATTCAGGATTTTCGAAGAGAGATTGATTACGTTTTTATTATTTGCATCCGTATTCACGTTGCCATCCTTAGGCAAATCACATTTTTTAGGCCTAATTTTTTCCAGTTTGGAGATTTTCTTTTTCTTATCTGTTTCAGAAACTTTTATACATCTATTTTGGATGCTTTCGAGAATGTTGTTGAATTCTGTACCGATCAGTGTTTTTAATTCAGTTTTTTTACACTCAATACTATTTTGGAGGAGGTATTTTTCACGATGATGATATGCAATTCTTTCTTTAAGTAAAGATTTAGAAGCAGAAGACAAAATTTTACTGGCTTTCCTACTATGAAAAGGAGTTTTTAGAGTTAACCCTATAGGCATAAGGTCTTCAACCTTACATTTATGCAAGAAAGTTAAATGATTAATGTGTTTAGTTAATTTAAGATGCAAGCTCTCAAGGTCTTTGATTTGTTTACTGGTTCCGGGTCCGTACCGAGAATCAATTCTTTGTTTGAAGGTTATTTTTGACGATGGAAGGATTGTGAAGGAAACAGGATTTTTCCGGACATTTGCCATCGTTAAGTGAAACAAGAAAACAGTAACACTACGTTTCGAGATCTGCAATCTGATCTCTTCTTCAGGTAAAGAACTAACCTAATACATAATTACAAACTAGGTTAAAATAAACAAATCTTACTAAAGCGTTGTGGCACGCCTGAGTCAGGAATCACAACCTACATGTTGTATGTCAACTTCACTAACACTAAAGACATGCACTTAATAAAAAAAACTATAAAAAACACCAATCATTAAACTAAACTACGGAATACAGGTCACAATATGTCTTCACTCGTCTACTAACCATTTACGACTGACCAGAGGGGGTAGCCAATGGTAATCGTGACGGCCGGCTAAAACAAGATGGCGGAAATACAAGGGAAGGGGAACAGGAATGGGCCCTTTCGTTATTATTGGTTCATGCGAGATGAACTTCTTAAAACCATATTGTGACTCCGCATTGGTTTATTGCAAATATCCGATCCGTTTGATACTTTTGGTATTCTCTTTAGTTCATTTTTTAGAATTGGCAACCAAAGCGGCCTAATCTCGACTGATGGTTGACTGATTGGTTGGTCTGCCAATTTAATGTATGTTGCCTCAATTAATTTCCTTTTGAAGAAATGTGGTTCCCGATGTATTATGTGGGCTTCATCCCAATTCATATGATGGTCTTCGGACCAACAATGGTGTGCAATTTTTGACTTTTCTGTGAAACCCTTTCTCGTGTTTTCTTTGTGTTCTTTTATCCTTATGTTTAGTGGTCTTTTTGTCTCGCCTATGTATTCCCTATTGCAGCTACATTTTATACTGTAAACACAGTTTTTGGAATCCTGTGTGCCATTTTTTGGTTTTGTTTTTACGAGACTTTGTCTAAGAGTGTTGTGTGTTTTAAACGCGGTTCTAATGTTGTACTTTCTACCTACTCTTCTAATTTTCTCCGATAATCCCGGCACATAGGGGATTGACATAAACGCAAATTTATCACAATTCTGTTTTTCTGACTCAGGAATGATTCTTCTGGTTCGTTTGCACTTATTAATTACTAATTGAGGGTATCCATTGCTTCTGAGATCCGATTCAATTTTCTTAAATTCTTCTTTTAGTCCATCTTTATCTGAGCACAAGCTCTTTGCTCTATCAAACAACGAGTAGGCTACTCCTTCTTTGACAGATTTTTGATGGTTGGATTGATAATTTAAATATTTTCCTGTGTGTGTTATCTTTCGAAAAACAGTTGTCTTAAGGACATCCCTATCTCTTAATACACACACATCCAAAAAGGGAAGCTTGTTTTGGACTTCCACTTCCATTGTGAGGCGGATGGAAGGAGAAATACTGTTAATGTGATTCAAAAAATTATTTAATTCAATGTCTCCATGAGAAAAAATAACAAAGGTATCATCCACATACCTCCACCAAATCTTCGGTTTGAACTGAGCTGAAGCCAAAGCTTTTCGCTCGAATTCCTCCATAAAGATATTGGCGAAAATAGGAGACAGTGGAGAACCCATTGCCATCCCCTCATCTTGACGGTAAATTTTACCCTCTAACTCAAAATAATTGCATTGAGTGCATAGTTCTAACAGTTCCATAATTACTGGCACGGGAAGTTTAGTTCTATCCTTTAATGTTTGGTCTTCTTTGAGACGTGATTTAATAATTCCGAGAGTTTCTGGAACTGGTACATTTGTAAATAGACTTTCGACATCAAAACTTACCAGTTTGTCAGTTTCAGTCAACTTTAGGGATTTTGACTTCTCTACGAAATCCCTGGAATTTTTGATGAAAGAGTCAGTTTTTCCTACCAATGGTGTTAAGATGTCCAAGAGGACTTTAGACAATTCCCTGCAAGGTGAATCACGAGAACTAATGATGGGCCGGAGAGGGATGGTAGGTTTGTGGATTTTGGGAAGGCCATACATATGGGGGATTTTGGAGTGGTGAGGAGTTAATTTAGATCTAAATTTATCTGAAAAAAATTCTTTATGTTTTCTTAAGGTGTTTGCTACTTTGCGTTCAAATGAATCAGTCGGGTCTTTATTTAAAACTGTATATTTGCCAGTATTTAAAGTTTCCGCAATCTTTTCTTTATACGCTACTGAGTCAAGTACCACAGTAGCGTTGCCTTTGTCGGCAGGTAAGATTTTGACCGTGTCATCTTTCCCAAGGATCGACCTGGCCTTTTTCTCCTCTATTGTTAAATTGGGTTTTGTGGGAGGAATTTTTCTGAGTAAAAGACTGGCCTCGCAGCGGAAGCGGTCACCCTGTTCCTCAGGTAACTGTGAAACAGCCGACTCAATTCCAGTTACGAAATCCAGTGCCTTTACCGATTTTTGTGCCACAGAAAAGTTTAAAACCCTTGGATAATACTGATATTTCCGCTTCATTCAGGATTTTCGAAGAGAGATTGATTACGTTTTTATTATTTGCATCCGTATTCACGTTGCCATCCTTAGGCAAATCACATTTTTTAGGCCTAATTTTTTCCAGTTTGGAGATTTTCTTTTTCTTATCTGTTTCAGAAACTTTTATACATCTATTTTGGATGCTTTCGAGAATGTTGTTGAATTCTGTACCGATCAGTGTTTTTTAATTCAGTTTTTTTACACTCAATACTATTTTGGAGGAGGTATTTTTCACGATGATGATATGCAATTCTTTCTTTAAGTAAAGATTTAGAAGCAGAAGACAAAATTTTACTGGCTTTCCTACTATGAAAAGGAGTTTTTAGAGTTAACCCTATAGGCATAAGGTCTTCAACCTTACATTTATGCAAGAAAGTTAAATGATTAATGTGTTTAGTTAATTTAAGATGCAAGCTCTCAAGGTCTTTGATTTGTTTACTGGTTCCGGGTCCGTACCGAGAATCAATTCTTTGTTTGAAGGTTATTTTTGACGATGGAAGGATTGTGAAGGAAACAGGATTTTTCCGGACATTTGCCATCGTTAAGTGAAACAAGAAAACAGTAACACTACGTTTCGAGATCTGCAATCTGATCTCTTCTTCAGGTAAAGAACTAACCTAATACATAATTACAAACTAGGTTAAAATAAACAAATCTTACTAAAGCGTTGTGGCACGCCTGAGTCAGGAATCACAACCTACATGTTGTATGTCAACTTCACTAACACTAAAGACATGCACTTAATAAAAAAACTATAAAAAACACCAATCATTAAACTAAACTACGGAATACAGGTCACAATATGTCTTCACACGATTACCATTGGCTACCCCCTCTGGTCAGTCGTAAATGGTTAGTAGACGAGTGAAGACATATTGTGACCTGTATTCCGTAGTTTAGTTTAATGATTGGTGTTTTTTATAGTTTTTTTATTAAGTGCATGTCTTTAGTGTTAGTGAAGTTGACATACAACATGTAGGTTGTGATTCCTGACTCAGGCGTGCCACAACGCTTTAGTAAGATTTGTTTATTTTAACCTAGTTTGTAATTATGTATTAGGTTAGTTCTTTACCTGAAGAAGAGATCAGATTGCAGATCTCGAAACGTAGTGTTACTGTTTTCTTGTTTCACTTAACGATGGCAAATGTCCGGAAAAATCCTGTTTCCTTCACAATCCTTCCATCGTCAAAAATAACCTTCAAACAAAGAATTGATTCTCGGTACGGACCCGGAACCAGTAAACAAATCAAAGACCTTGAGAGCTTGCATCTTAAATTAACTAAACACATTAATCATTTAACTTTCTTGCATAAATGTAAGGTTGAAGACCTTATGCCTATAGGGTTAACTCTAAAAACTCCTTTTCATAGTAGGAAAGCCAGTAAAATTTTGTCTTCTGCTTCTAAATCTTTACTTAAAGAAAGAATTGCATATCATCATCGTGAAAAATACCTCCTCCAAAATAGTATTGAGTGTAAAAAAACTGAATTAAAAACACTGATCGGTACAGAATTCAACAACATTCTCGAAAGCATCCAAAATAGATGTATAAAAGTTTCTGAAACAGATAAGAAAAAGAAAATCTCCAAACTGGAAAAAATTAGGCCTAAAAAATGTGATTTGCCTAAGGATGGCAACGTGAATACGGATGCAAATAATAAAAACGTAATCAATCTCTCTTCGAAAATCCTGAATGAAGCGGAAATATCAGTATTATCCAAGGGTTTTAAACTTTTCTGTGGCACAAAAATCGGTAAAGGCACTGGATTTCGTAACTGGAATTGAGTCGGCTGTTTCACAGTTACCTGAGGAACAGGGTGACCGCTTCCGCTGCGAGGCCAGTCTTTTACTCAGAAAAATTCCTCCCACAAAACCCAATTTAACAATAGAGGAGAAAAAGGCCAGGTCGATCCTTGGGAAAGATGACACGGTCAAAATCTTACCTGCCGACAAAGGCAACGCTACTGTGGTACTTGACTCAGTAGCGTATAAAGAAAAGATTGCGGAAACTTTAAATACTGGCAAATATACAGTTTTAAATAAAGACCCGACTGATTCATTTGAACGCAAAGTAGCAAACACCTTAAGAAAACATAAAGAATTTTTTTCAGATAAATTTAGATCTAAATTAACTCCTCACCACTCCAAAATCCCCCATATGTATGGCCTTCCCAAAATCCACAAACCTACCATCCCTCTCCGGCCCATCATTAGTTCTCGTGATTCACCTTGCAGGGAATTGTCTAAAGTCCTCTTGGACATCTTAACACCATTGGTAGGAAAAAACTGACTCTTTCATCAAAAATTCCAGGGATTTCGTAGAGAAGTCAAAATCCCTAAAGTTGACTGAAACTGACAAACTGGTAAGTTTTGATGTCGAAAGTCTATTTACAAATGTACCAGTTCCAGAAACTCTCGGAATTATTAAATCACGTCTCAAAGAAGACCAAACATTAAAGGATAGAACTAAACTTCCCGTGCCAGTAATTATGGAACTGTTAGAACTATGCACTCAATGCAATTATTTTGAGTTAGAGGGTAAAATTTACCGTCAAGATGAGGGGATGGCAATGGGTTCTCCACTGTCTCCTATTTTCGCCAATATCTTTATGGAGGAATTCGAGCGAAAAGCTTTGGCTTCAGCTCAGTTCAAACCGAAGATTTGGTGGAGGTATGTGGATGATACCTTTGTTATTTTTTCTCATGGAGACATTGAATTAAATAATTTTTTGAATCACATTAACAGTATTTCTCCTTCCATCCGCCTCACAATGGAAGTGGAAGTCCAAAACAAGCTTCCCTTTTTGGATGTGTGTGTATTAAGAGATAGGGATGTCCTTAAGACAACTGTTTTTCGAAAGATAACACACACAGGAAAATATTTAAATTATCAATCCAACCATCAAAAATCTGTCAAAGAAGGAGTAGCCTACTCGTTGTTTGATAGAGCAAAGAGCTTGTGCTCAGATAAAGATGGACTAAAAGAAGAATTTAAGAAAATTGAATCGGATCTCAGAAGCAATGGATACCCTCAATTAGTAATTAATAAGTGCAAACGAACCAGAAGAATCATTCCTGAGTCAGAAAAACAGAATTGTGATAAATTTGCGTTTATGTCAATCCCCTATGTGCCGGGATTATCGGAGAAAATTAGAAGAGTAGGTAGAAAGTACAACATTAGAACCGCGTTTAAAACACACAACACTCTTAGACAAAGTCTCGTAAAAACAAAACCAAAAAATGGCACACAGGATTCCAAAAACTGTGTTTACAGTATAAAATGTAGCTGCAATAGGGAATACATAGGCGAGACAAAAAGACCACTAAACATAAGGATAAAAGAACACAAAGAAAACACGAGAAAGGGTTTCACAGAAAAGTCAAAAATTGCACACCATTGTTGGTCCGAAGACCATCATATGAATTGGGATGAAGCCCACATAATACATCGGGAACCACATTTCTTCAAAAGGAAATTAATTGAGGCAACATACATTAAATTGGCAGACCAACCAATCAGTCAACCATCAGTCGAGATTAGGCCGCTTTGGTTGCCAATTCTAAAAAATGAACTAAAGAGAATACCAAAAGTATCAAACGGATCGGATATTTGCAATAAACCAATGCGGAGTCACAATATGGTTTTAAGAAGTTCATCTCGCATGAACCAATAATAACGAAAGGGCCCATTCCTGTTCCCCTTCCCTTGTATTTCCGCCATCTTGTTTTAGCCGGCCGTCACGATTACCATTGGCTACCCCCTCTGGTCAGTCGTAAATGGTTAGTAGACGAGTGAAGACATATTGTGACCTGTATTCCGTAGTTTAGTTTAATGATTGGTGTTTTTTATAGTTTTTTTTATTAAGTGCATGTCTTTAGTGTTAGTGAAGTTGACATACAACATGTAGGTTGTGATTCCTGACTCAGGCGTGCCACAACGCTTTAGTAAGATTTGTTTATTTTAACCTAGTTTGTAATTATGTATTAGGTTAGTTCTTTACCTGAAGAAGAGATCAGATTGCAGATCTCGAAACGTAGTGTTACTGTTTTCTTGTTTCACTTAACGATGGCAAATGTCCGGAAAAATCCTGTTTCCTTCACAATCCTTCCATCGTCAAAAATAACCTTCAAACAAAGAATTGATTCTCGGTACGGACCCGGAACCAGTAAACAAATCAAAGACCTTGAGAGCTTGCATCTTAAATTAACTAAACACATTAATCATTTAACTTTCTTGCATAAATGTAAGGTTGAAGACCTTATGCCTATAGGGTTAACTCTAAAAACTCCTTTTCATAGTAGGAAAGCCAGTAAAATTTTGTCTTCTGCTTCTAAATCTTTACTTAAAGAAAGAATTGCATATCATCATCGTGAAAAATACCTCCTCCAAAATAGTATTGAGTGTAAAAAAACTGAATTAAAAACACTGATCGGTACAGAATTCAACAACATTCTCGAAAGCATCCAAAATAGATGTATAAAAGTTTCTGAAACAGATAAGAAAAAGAAAATCTCCAAACTGGAAAAAATTAGGCCTAAAAAATGTGATTTGCCTAAGGATGGCAACGTGAATACGGATGCAAATAATAAAAACGTAATCAATCTCTCTTCGAAAATCCTGAATGAAGCGGAAATATCAGTATTATCCAAGGGTTTAAACTTTTCTGTGGCACAAAAATCGGTAAAGGCACTGGATTTCGTAACTGGAATTGAGTCGGCTGTTTCACAGTTACCTGAGGAACAGGGTGACCGCTTCCGCTGCGAGGCCAGTCTTTTACTCAGAAAAATTCCTCCCACAAAACCCAATTTAACAATAGAGGAGAAAAAGGCCAGGTCGATCCTTGGGAAAGATGACACGGTCAAAATCTTACCTGCCGACAAAGGCAACGCTACTGTGGTACTTGACTCAGTAGCGTATAAAGAAAAGATTGCGGAAACTTTAAATACTGGCAAATATACAGTTTTAAATAAAGACCCGACTGATTCATTTGAACGCAAAGTAGCAAACACCTTAAGAAAACATAAAGAATTTTTTTCAGATAAATTTAGATCTAAATTAACTCCTCACCACTCCAAAATCCCCCATATGTATGGCCTTCCCAAAATCCACAAACCTACCATCCCTCTCCGGCCCATCATTAGTTCTCGTGATTCACCTTGCAGGGAATTGTCTAAAGTCCTCTTGGACATCTTAACACCATTGGTAGGAAAAACTGACTCTTTCATCAAAAATTCCAGGGATTTCGTAGAGAAGTCAAAATCCCTAAAGTTGACTGAAACTGACAAACTGGTAAGTTTTGATGTCGAAAGTCTATTTACAAATGTACCAGTTCCAGAAACTCTCGGAATTATTAAATCACGTCTCAAAGAAGACCAAACATTAAAGGATAGAACTAAACTTCCCGTGCCAGTAATTATGGAACTGTTAGAACTATGCACTCAATGCAATTATTTTGAGTTAGAGGGTAAAATTTACCGTCAAGATGAGGGGATGGCAATGGGTTCTCCACTGTCTCCTATTTTCGCCAATATCTTTATGGAGGAATTCGAGCGAAAAGCTTTGGCTTCAGCTCAGTTCAAACCGAAGATTTGGTGGAGGTATGTGGATGATACCTTTGTTATTTTTTCTCATGGAGACATTGAATTAAATAATTTTTTGAATCACATTAACAGTATTTCTCCTTCCATCCGCCTCACAATGGAAGTGGAAGTCCAAAACAAGCTTCCCTTTTTGGATGTGTGTGTATTAAGAGATAGGGATGTCCTTAAGACAACTGTTTTTCGAAAGATAACACACACAGGAAAATATTTAAATTATCAATCCAACCATCAAAAATCTGTCAAAGAAGGAGTAGCCTACTCGTTGTTTGATAGAGCAAAGAGCTTGTGCTCAGATAAAGATGGACTAAAAGAAGAATTTAAGAAAATTGAATCGGATCTCAGAAGCAATGGATACCCTCAATTAGTAATTAATAAGTGCAAACGAACCAGAAGAATCATTCCTGAGTCAGAAAAACAGAATTGTGATAAATTTGCGTTTATGTCAATCCCCTATGTGCCGGGATTATCGGAGAAAATTAGAAGAGTAGGTAGAAAGTACAACATTAGAACCGCGTTTAAAACACACAACACTCTTAGACAAAGTCTCGTAAAAACAAAACCAAAAAATGGCACACAGGATTCCAAAAACTGTGTTTACAGTATAAAATGTAGCTGCAATAGGGAATACATAGGCGAGACAAAAAGACCACTAAACATAAGGATAAAAGAACACAAAGAAAACACGAGAAAGGGTTTCACAGAAAAGTCAAAAATTGCACACCATTGTTGGTCCGAAGACCATCATATGAATTGGGATGAAGCCCACATAATACATCGGGAACCACATTTCTTCAAAAGGAAATTAATTGAGGCAACATACATTAAATTGGCAGACCAACCAATCAGTCAACCATCAGTCGAGATTAGGCCGCTTTGGTTGCCAATTCTAAAAAATGAACTAAAGAGAATACCAAAAGTATCAAACGGATCGGATATTTGCAATAAACCAATGCGGAGTCACAATATGGTTTTAAGAAGTTCATCTCGCATGAACCAATAATAACGAAAGGGCCCATTCCTGTTCCCCTTCCCTTGTATTTCCGCCATCTTGTTTTTAGCCGGCCGTCACGATTACCATTGGCTACCCCCTCTGGTCAGTCGTAAATGGTTAGTAGACGAGTGAAGACATATTGTGACCTGTATTCCGTAGTTTAGTTTAATGATTGGTGTTTTTTATAGTTTTTTTTATTAAGTGCATGTCTTTAGTGTTAGTGAAGTTGACATACAACATGTAGGTTGTGATTCCTGACTCAGGCGTGCCACAACGCTTTAGTAAGATTTGTTTATTTTAACCTAGTTTGTAATTATTTTTTTTTTTTTGGTCTTTGGATAGCAGTTTGAATCTAACGTATTTTACTAGTGCAATTTATTTTACTGTATATACTTTGTTATTGGTGCTCAGGTGTATTTAGACTATATTTATATCATCAATTGGACCAGAGTGAGTGCATCTACCTATTAGTTCTTAAATTCTGTTGTTTAATCTTTGCATAATTCAATTAATTTTTCAACCCTAATTCACTTACCGTTGTTAGTGTAAACGATCTCCAGCTGTCATCATCACTCAGCAAGTCATAGACGCTCAATTTCAATCAACTGAATCCCAATAGCTTGGCATGTTATTTATGCATGTAGCCTGTATATTTTAATTCGCTTCGCTTCGCTTAGTATTTACAAAACCTCATTACTGTTGTCATCTGTCAATAACACTTGTCTTTGATCATTGCTATACGTCATACATAGAGTAATCTGCGAAACTTTTTTTTTTTTGCCACAGCCTTCTGGATCATCTACCATCCACTCTGTTTCTACAAGCTGTACTATAAGAAACCCTTCTACTCCGATCAATTCATCTGGCTGTCGGTTCGAGTTGACTGTTTTACTCGGGGTGAACTGAGTAGCCCTGATTTAAACAATATCTACAAATATGGATTCGGAATCGAAGTCAACATGCGTTCCTTGTTGTAGAAAAGTTATAAATACCGATGAAGGACTCCAATGTGATGGCCCCTGTGATCGGTGGTTTCATCGTACTTGCGTTGGGATCTCTAAGACTGAGTATCTGAAAATTGCAAGCGATAATTCAGTTAAATGGTTTTGTACACGCGTGGATTGTGTTACCGCTCCGTCTGTGTCTAGTTTGAATACAATTCTTTCAGTGCTTGCTCAAAAGATCGACGACCTTTCAGCCAAAGTTGACCGCCTCAACGATTTACCGGAAAATGTTAAAATTATCCAGGATGATGTCAAGGCTATCCATGACAAATTTGAACAACTTGAGCCTCGTATTGAGCGTCTTGAACACAGAGTCTCAGATATTGAGAGTAGAGTCGATGCAAGACAGGCTGGCGGTGGTGGTTTTGAGGAAACCCTGATGGAGATCAATGATCGTAATAAACGTCTGTGTAATGTAATTCTTTACGGCATTGCTGAAAGCTCCCAATCAAACACTGAATCTAAAAGAAAACACGACAAACAGCAAATTAAACAGCTTTTGTCTGAAGTTTACCAGGAAGCTAACCTTGAATCTATTAAATTCTTTAGAATTGGAGTATATAAGAAAAATAATTCCAGGCCGATAAAAGTCATTTTCCCTGATGCTGACCAAGCTCGAATTTTCGCCAAACGTTTCTCGGACAAATATGCAAATGGTGATGGTGGTATCAGCATGTCTAGAGATCGCACAGTTAAAGAGCGAAATCATCTTCAGAAACTCAGAGCAGACCTTGAAGCGAGGAGGAATGCTGGCGAGAATGACCTGACTATAAGGTACATTAATGGAGTTCCCTCTATTTCCAAGTTGAAATCAAAAAACGCTTAGACTCCAACGGTCAAAAGAAAATCAGTGTGTTTTTTCAAAACGTCAATGGACTGAGATCTAAACTTGTAACCCTGCGCCAATCTCTTAGCCATTCCGTATATGATGTGATTGTATTGGTGGAGACCAACCTTACAGGGGATATAAGTAATGTTGAACTTGGTTTCTTCAATTACAGGGTGTATAGATGTGATAGGACCTCTCTATCGAGCCAGAAAACCAGTGGTGGTGGGGTGATTGTGGCAATACGGGACCGGTTTGATTCCTGGGAACTCTCTCAGTCTTCTCTTAACATTGAATGTGTCTTTGCAGCCATGAAGCTAAGGAATTCTATTCTTGTCCTTGGTGGTGTATATCTGCCTCCTAATCAGAACTCTACCCAATACATGGAATTTGCATCTATTCTGGAGGAACTGTCAATTACCGTTCAAGACATACACCCATTATTGATTATTGGAGATTTTAACTTGCCGAACGTGGACTGGTCCAGTCTCTTTACCCACCTCAACACATCAGCCCAACGTATTTATGATGTTATGAATTTCCTTGATCTTAAGCAGTACAATAATATCTACAATGATCGAGGTGTCCTTCTGGATTTGGTCTTTTCTTCTGTGAACTTGCGAGTCCTGAATGCCTCAGACCCTCTTCTTCCTGTGGAATGTCACCATCCTGCGCTGGAAATGGACCTGGATATTAATACTTCAGAAAACCTCTACTATAGTGCATTTGTTCCCAATCTAAGGAAATGTGATCTAGCCCATGTGTTTGACTGGGTTCAGCGTCTGAACTATCCTGTGTTCGATAACAGTGTTCCTGTCGAAGACTTATTTTCAGAATTTTGTTTCCAACTTAGCTGCAATATCAGGAGCGCATGTCCATCTAAATACGTTGGTAAACGAGCCTTTCCTGTTTGGTTCTCCCCTGAACTAAAAGCTGTGATCATCAGGAAGAAGATACTTCATAGGCGCTACAAACAAACTCTTGATAACCGTCTTTATTATCAATTCTGTGGTGTTCGTGCAGCATGTAGTAGACTAACGAGGGAATGCTACTCAACATATATTCAGTCCATTGACTCATCTCTGAAGAGTAACGTTCGAGTCTTCTGGAGTTTTGTCAATTCTTCCAAGAGGACTCCATCACTTCCTTCTCGATTGCAGCTCGATCATGAATTTGCTGAAAATCCTCAAGACATCTCTAACATGTTCGCCAAGTTTTTTTCCTCTGTGTACAAGGCTCCATCTTCATCTCCACCTATATATGACCTCAAGGCATGTACCACTCTCTCTTCCTGCTGTGTAACCTGTGCTGAGGTGGAGGGTGTACTGAATTCGCTTGATGTGAACAAGGGAGCTGGCCCTGACGACATCTCTCCATTGATTATGAAATTCTGCAGTAGCGTTTTATCTCCTCACCTTACCTTATACTTCAACATGCTCATGGCTGCCGGAATCTTTCCCTCTAATCTCAAATTGGGTTATATAGTACCTATCTTCAAGTCTGGTTCTCCCGCTGACGTCAAGAATTATCGCCCGGTAGTTATTCAGTCATCAATTGCCAAGATCTTTGAATCCCTGGTTCTGAAGAGGTTGTCATTCCATCTGAAGGGTGTTATCTGTGCTGAACAACATGGCTTTATGAAAGGACGCTCGACTACTACTAATCTACTAACCTTCCAAGATCACATTCTCACTGCCTTCTCAGAATCTCATCAGGTGGACTCCATATACACAGACTTCTCTAAAGCTTTCGATCGTGTAAGCCATGAACACCTGGTGGCCAAGCTTGAAGCTATTGGACTCAGTGGAAGCCTCTTGATGTGGTTTGAAGAGCTACCTTCGGGATCGTTCTCTTCGGGTTCGGGTTGCTGGCTGTTTGTCGAAGCCTTTCTCTGCTATATCAGGTGTGCCTCAGGGATCGCTGTTGGGCCCTGTTCTCTTCTCAATATTTATCAATGACTTAGTCCAGTACACCCAAGGATCAAAAGTTTTACTCTTCGCCGATGATGCTAAATTCTTCAGAACAATAAAAACCTTCAACGATTGCCAGGCTTTACAGAACAGTATTGATCTGTTGATGAAGTGGTGTTATGATAATGACATGTCATTAAATATTTCCAAATGCTCTGTGATATCTTTCTCCAGGTCTAGCACACCTATCATGTTCCCTTACACACTTGAAGATCAACCCCTCTCGCGTTCTCTGATGATAAGGGACCTTGGAGTCATGCTTTCTCCTAATTTAAACCCTCAAGAACATATCAACTATATTTGTAAGAGAGCTAATTCTGCCCTATACTTCGTCATACGGAACAGCCGCAACATGTTCTCTATTCATGCTCTACGGATCCTTTACATCCATCTGGTGAGACCCTTACTGGAATATTCTTCACCTGTTTGGAGCCCTTACTTGATTGGCCAGATTGATGGACTTGAGAACGTTCAAACCCGTTTCGTCCGTTTTGTTGGTGTGCTGCTAGGCTTCGACTACCGCACTGCTCCAGTTCATGATCTGCGACTTCAGTTAAACTTGATGCCACTTCACACAAGACGAATAATCAATGACCTACTGTTCCTGAGGAAGCTGATTAACTCGAACATTGATGCCCCTGATCTACTTGTCAAGCTGGACTTCCGCACTTCTCGACACCTGCGCCACACCCATCCTTTCGCTAGACGTCAGTATTCGACCCAGTACTTGTTCCACAGCACCTTTCCTCGCCTCCAGCTGCTGGCCAACAGCATGCCGGACGACATTGATCTGTTTTGTACAGGTGAGGAGGCCTTCAAAAAGAAGTTGTTGGACTGGAGGGCACTGCATTGAATCTGTATTCGGCAATCAAAACTGTAGTTATTAGTATAACATATGGTGCATGTTCATTAGTTTTTTTTTTCCTAATTCTATTTACTTATCATGATCCTCAATATTTATTATAAATTATTGTTATTTATTTGTTATCGTTGTTAAAATTTGTTATGTATTCTATAGATTCTATTTTGTTACTCTAATACTGTTAATATTTATTACAATAATGTAGATTTTATTTACCTTTACTAGTATAGTTATATTTATTGTAAATCATATAGCTTTATTATTGTTATTGTTGCATAGTGTTGGCTGTATTGTTCCCTGCATGTTTGGCTTGGTGCTTGAGCTAGGGCTTAAGCACCAATTAGTTTAAAGTCCAATTGCATGTTTGGCTTGGCCCTCTGTGTTTATAAGTACTAGTCATCTTGAGAGACTATATAAAGCTGTAACCCGTTGTAAATTGGTCTTTTGACCGTTGGAAGTTAAATAAATAAATAAATAAATAAATTATGTATTAGGTTAGTTCTTTACCTGAAGAAGAGATCAGATTGCAGATCTCGAAACGTAGTGTTACTGTTTTCTTGTTTCACTTAACGATGGCAAATGTCCGGAAAAATCCTGTTTCCTTCACAATCCTTCCATCGTCAAAAATAACCTTCAAACAAAGAATTGATTCTCGGTACGGACCCGGAACCAGTAAACAAATCAAAGACCTTGAGAGCTTGCATCTTAAATTAACTAAACACATTAATCATTTAACTTTCTTGCATAAATGTAAGGTTGAAGACCTTATGCCTATAGGGTTAACTCTAAAAACTCCTTTTCATAGTAGGAAAGCCAGTAAAATTTTGTCTTCTGCTTCTAAATCTTTACTTAAAGAAAGAATTGCATATCATCATCGTGAAAAATACCTCCTCCAAAATAGTATTGAGTGTAAAAAAACTGAATTAAAAACACTGATCGGTACAGAATTCAACAACATTCTCGAAAGCATCCAAAATAGATGTATAAAAGTTTCTGAAACAGATAAGAAAAAGAAAATCTCCAAACTGGAAAAAATTAGGCCTAAAAAAATGTGATTTGCCTAAGGATGGCAACGTGAATACGGATGCAAATAATAAAAACGTAATCAATCTCTCTTCGAAAATCCTGAATGAAGCGGAAATATCAGTATTATCCAAGGGTTTAAACTTTTCTGTGGCACAAAAATCGGTAAAGGCACTGGATTTCGTAACTGGAATTGAGTCGGCTGTTTCACAGTTACCTGAGGAACAGGGTGACCGCTTCCGCTGCGAGGCCAGTCTTTTACTCAGAAAAATTCCTCCCACAAAACCCAATTTAACAATAGAGGAGAAAAAGGCCAGGTCGATCCTTGGGAAAGATGACACGGTCAAAATCTTACCTGCCGACAAAGGCAACGCTACTGTGGTACTTGACTCAGTAGCGTATAAAGAAAAGATTGCGGAAACTTTAAATACTGGCAAAATATACAGTTTTAAATAAAGACCCGACTGATTCATTTGAACGCAAAGTAGCAAACACCTTAAGAAAACATAAAGAATTTTTTTCAGATAAATTTAGATCTAAATTAACTCCTCACCACTCCAAAATCCCCCATATGTATGGCCTTCCCAAAATCCACAAACCTACCATCCCTCTCCGGCCCATCATTAGTTCTCGTGATTCACCTTGCAGGGAATTGTCTAAAGTCCTCTTGGACATCTTAACACCATTGGTAGGAAAAACTGACTCTTTCATCAAAAATTCCAGGGATTTCGTAGAGAAGTCAAAATCCCTAAAGTTGACTGAAACTGACAAACTGGTAAGTTTTGATGTCGAAAGTCTATTTACAAATGTACCAGTTCCAGAAACTCTCGGAATTATTAAATCACGTCTCAAAGAAGACCAAACATTAAAGGATAGAACTAAACTTCCCGTGCCAGTAATTATGGAACTGTTAGAACTATGCACTCAATGCAATTATTTTGAGTTAGAGGGTAAAATTTACCGTCAAGATGAGGGGATGGCAATGGGTTCTCCACTGTCTCCTATTTTCGCCAATATCTTTATGGAGGAATTCGAGCGAAAAGCTTTGGCTTCAGCTCAGTTCAAACCGAAGATTTGGTGGAGGTATGTGGATGATACCTTTGTTATTTTTTCTCATGGAGACATTGAATTAAATAATTTTTTGAATCACATTAACAGTATTTCTCCTTCCATCCGCCTCACAATGGAAGTGGAAGTCCAAAACAAGCTTCCCTTTTTGGATGTGTGTGTATTAAGAGATAGGGATGTCCTTAAGACAACTGTTTTTTCGAAAGATAAAGATAACACACACAGGAAAATATTTAAATTATCAATCCAACCATCAAAAATCTGTCAAAGAAAGGAGTAGCCTACTCGTTGTTTGATAGAGCAAAGAGCTTGTGCTCAGATAAAGATGGACTAAAAGAAGAATTTAAGAAAATTGAATCGGATCTCAGAAGCAATGGATACCCTCAATTAGTAATTAATAAGTGCAAACGAACCAGAAGAATCATTCCTGAGTCAGAAAAACAGAATTGTGATAAATTTGCGTTTATGTCAATCCCCTATGTGCCGGGATTATCGGAGAAAATTAGAAGAGTAGGTAGAAAGTACAACATTAGAACCGCGTTTAAAACACACAACACTCTTAGACAAAGTCTCGTAAAAACAAAACCAAAAAATGGCACACAGGATTCCAAAAACTGTGTTTACAGTATAAAATGTAGCTGCAATAGGGAATACATAGGCGAGACAAAAAGACCACTAAACATAAGGATAAAAGAACACAAAGAAAAACACGAGAAAGGGTTTCACAGAAAAGTCAAAAATTGCACACCATTGTTGGTCCGAAGACCATCATATGAATTGGGATGAAGCCCACATAATACATCGGGAACCACATTTCTTCAAAAGGAAATTAATTGAGGCAACATACATTAAATTGGCAGACCAACCAATCAGTCAACCATCAGTCGAGATTAGGCCGCTTTGGTTGCCAATTCTAAAAAATGAACTAAAGAGAATACCAAAAGTATCAAACGGATCGGATATTTGCAATAAACCAATGCGGAGTCACAATATGGTTTTAAGAAGTTCATCTCGCATGAACCAATAATAACGAAAGGGCCCATTCCTGTTCCCCTTCCCTTGTATTTCCGCCATCTTGTTTTAGCCGGCCGTCACGATTACCATTGGCTACCCCCTCTGGTCAGTCGTAAATGGTTAGTAGACGAGTGAAGACATATTGTGACCTGTATTCCGTAGTTTAGTTTAATGATTGGTGTTTTTTATAGTTTTTTTATTAAGTGCATGTCTTTAGTGTTAGTGAAGTTGACATACAACATGTAGGTTGTGATTCCTGACTCAGGCGTGCCACAACGCTTTAGTAAGATTTGTTTATTTTAACCTAGTTTGTAAATTATGTATTAGGTTAGTTCTTTACCTGAAGAAGAGATCAGATTGCAGATCTCGAAACGTAGTGTTACTGTTTTCTTGTTTCACTTAACGATGGCAAATGTCCGGAAAAATCCTGTTTCCTTCACAATCCTTCCATCGTCAAAAATAACCTTCAAACAAAAGAATTGATTCTCGGTACGGACCCGGAACCAGTAAACAAATCAAAGACCTTGAGAGCTTGCATCTTAAATTAACTAAACACATTAATCATTTAACTTTCTTGCATAAATGTAAGGTTGAAGACCTTATGCCTATAGGGTTAACTCTAAAAACTCCTTTTCATAGTAGGAAAGCCAGTAAAATTTTGTCTTCTGCTTCTAAATCTTTACTTAAAGAAAGAATTGCATATCATCATCGTGAAAAATACCTCCTCCAAAATAGTATTGAGTGTAAAAAAAACTGAATTAAAAAACACTGATCGGTACAGAATTCAACAACATTCTCGAAAGCATCCAAAATAGATGTATAAAAGTTTTCTGAAACAGATAAGAAAAAGAAAATCTCCAAACTGGAAAAAATTAGGCCTAAAAAATGTGATTTGCCTAAGGATGGCTAACGTGAATACGGATGCAAATAATAAAAACGTAATCAATCTCTCTTCGAAAATCCTGAATGAAGCGGAAATATCAGTATTATCCAAGGGTTTAAACTTTTCTGTGGCACAAAAATCGGTAAAGGCACTGGATTTCGTAACTGGAATTGAGTCGGCTGTTTCACAGTTACCTGAGGAACAGGGTGACCGCTTCCGCTGCGAGGCCAGTCTTTTACTCAGAAAAATTCCTCCCACAAAACCCAATTTAACAATAGAGGAGAAAAAGGCCAGGTCGATCCTTGGGAAAGATGACACGGTCAAAATCTTACCTGCCGACAAAGGCAACGCTACTGTGGTACTTGACTCAGTAGCGTATAAAGAAAAGATTGCGGAAACTTTAAATACTGGCAAATATACAGTTTTAAATAAAGACCCGACTGATTCATTTGAACGCAAAGTAGCAAACACCTTAAGAAAAACATAAAGAATTTTTTTCAGATAAATTTAGATCTAAATTAACTCCTCACCACTCCAAAAATCCCCCATATGTATGGCCTTCCCAAAATCCACAAAACCTACCATCCCTCTCCGGCCCATCATTAGTTCTCGTGATTCACCTTGCAGGGAATTGTCTAAAGTCCTCTTGGACATCTTAACACCATTGGTAGGAAAAAACTGACTCTTTCATCAAAAATTCCAGGGATTTCGTAGAGAAGTCAAAATCCCTAAAGTTGACTGAAACTGACAAACTGGTAAGTTTTGATGTCGAAAGTCTATTTACAAATGTACCAGTTCCAGAAACTCTCGGAATTATTAAATCACGTCTCAAAGAAGACCAAACATTAAAGGATAGAACTAAACTTCCCGTGCCAGTAATTATGGAAACTGTTAGAACTATGCACTCAATGCAATTATTTTGAGTTAGAGGGTAAAATTTACCGTCAAGATGAGGGGATGGCAATGGGTTCTCCACTGTCTCCTATTTTCGCCAATATCTTTATGGAGGAATTCGAGCGAAAAGCTTTGGCTTCAGCTCAGTTCAAACCGAAGATTTGGTGGAGGTATGTGGATGATACCTTTGTTATTTTTTCTCATGGAGACATTGAATTAAATAATTTTTTGAATCACATTAACAGTATTTCTCCTTCCATCCGCCTCACAATGGAAGTGGAAGTCCAAAAACAAGCTTCCCTTTTTGGATGTGTGTGTATTAAGAGATAGGGATGTCCTTAAGACAACTGTTTTTCGAAAGATAACACACACAGGAAAATATTTAAATTATCAATCCAACCATCAAAAATCTGTCAAAGAAGGAGTAGCCTACTCGTTGTTTGATAGAGCAAAGAGCTTGTGCTCAGATAAAGATGGACTAAAAGAAGAATTTAAGAAAATTGAATCGGATCTCAGAAGCAATGGATACCCTCAATTAGTAAATTAATAAGTGCAAACGAACCAGAAGAATCATTCCTGAGTCAGAAAAACAGAATTGTGATAAATTTGCGTTTATGTCAATCCCCTATGTGCCGGGATTATCGGAGAAAATTAGAAGAGTAGGTAGAAAAAGTACAACATTAGAACCGCGTTTAAAACACACAACACTCTTAGACAAAGTCTCGTAAAAAACAAAACCAAAAAATGGCACACAGGATTCCAAAAAACTGTGTTTACAGTATAAAATGTAGCTGCAATAGGGAATACATAGGCGAGACAAAAAGACCACTAAACATAAGGATAAAAGAACACAAAGAAAACACGAGAAAAGGGTTTTCACAGAAAAGTCCAAAAATTGCACACCATTGTTGGTCCGAAGACCATCATATGAATTGGGATGAAGCCCACATAATACATCGGGAACCACATTTCTTCAAAAGGAAATTAATTGAGGCAACATACATTAAATTGGCAGACCAACCAATCAGTCAACCATCAGTCGAGATTAGGCCGCTTTGGTTGCCAATTCTAAAAAATGAACTAAAGAGAATACCAAAAGTATCAAACGGATCGGATATTTGCAATAAACCAATGCGGAGTCACAATATGGTTTTAAGAAGTTCATCTCGCATGAACCAATAATAACGAAAGGGCCCATTCCTGTTCCCCTTCCCTTGTATTTCCGCCATCTTGTTTTTAGCCGGCCGTCACGATTACCATTGGCTACCCCCTCTGGTCAGTCGTAAATGGTTAGTAGTACGAGTGAAGACATATTGTGACCTGTATTCCGTAGTTTAGTTTAATGATTGGTGTTTTTTATAGTTTTTTTATTAAGTGCATGTCTTTAGTGTTAGTGAAGTTGACATACAACATGTAGGTTGTGATTCCTGACTCAGGCGTGCCACAACGCTTTAGTAAGATTTGTTTATTTTAACCTAGTTTGTAATTATGTATTAGGTTAGTTCTTTACCTGAAGAAGAGATCAGATTGCAGATCTCGAAACGTAGTGTTACTGGTTTTCTTGTTTCACTTAACGATGGCAAATGTTCCGGAAAAATCCTGTTTCCTTCACAATCCTTCCATCGTCAAAAATAACCTTCAAACAAAGAATCTAGTATATCGTTTCCAAATATTTGAACCCCAGCATTCTATGTCTGTATAAAGTAGGCAAACAGTTGCAATAACATACAGTTCATATTTTGTCTTGATAATAATGACGTATTGATGTTGTACGTATCACAATTATTTTATATTATTATACTTAGGTATTCTACATTTTGAGAAGTATAGAACAATAATTATAAAACTAATTCATATAAAAAAGATCACTAAGCACATAGTTACGGATATATCTATGTAATGATCGTTTCCAACCGCATTGTTGCTATATTATGCTAGTACTTGTACTTCTCTAAATTGTACGGCCGCTATTTTGAAACCTTACAAGGCTTTAAAATTTTAACTTGATAAAAGTTGTAAAATATGAGAGAAACTATTCTTAGTAGATGACATTTTACTACAGTTGACTCTCGATAACTCGAATTCCAAGGGAACGGCTGTTTTCTTCGAGTTACGCATAGTTCGACTTAAGAATAGTTTGAGTTATAGAGGTAATATTTCACTAAATTCGACTTACAGAGGTAATTCGACTTACAGAGGTAAACAAAATTAAATTCGAGTTATAGAAGTACAAATAAACTATGTTTTTTATTCCCTAATTCCTTTACAAAACTAATGTATGTACTGTAACTACATACAGCATTTGTACTTACTGTCACACTACAATGTATGCCTACAATTCATACGTACATACAATTCCAAATTTGAAAATAACTTCGACTTATCTACTGAACTTCGAGTTTATAGAGGTAATTTTTCTATCACTTCGAGTTATTGAGGTAAAATTCGGGTGCAAAATTAATTCGAGTTACGCATGGTTTTTTTCGACTTAGGCAGGTTTTCTCAAGGGAACGGAAAAATAATTCGAGTTATCAAAGAATTCGACTTATCGAGGTTCGAGTTATCGAGAGTCGACTGTATTTTTAAAAGATCGTTAACTCTAAAACTGAATGTGTAGGTGAAACTTAATGAATCATACGAGTTATTACAGAT
Source organism: Homalodisca vitripennis (assembly GCF_021130785.1). Classification (NCBI taxonomy): domain Eukaryota; kingdom Metazoa; phylum Arthropoda; class Insecta; order Hemiptera; family Cicadellidae; genus Homalodisca; species Homalodisca vitripennis. The sequence goes on from NW_025779914.1 coordinate 54,019, forward strand.
GGGTGGTTTTGTTTTAAATTTATTTAAGCTTTCAAGACCATTTTAATTAAGAGATGCTGTGTTAGATGTATGAGTCCTCAACTGA
>NW_025779915.1:0-65991 GCF_021130785.1 Homalodisca vitripennis
CGGACTGAGTTTCCATATCAAAAGAGGATGTTTCCTACCTGTTGCTTGAATTTACAACAAAACATGACGCGGTCAGGCAGAATCTGTCTGTTATCAAACTTATCGGTTACAGACTGTACAGTGCAGCCTCACACATATATGGTGAGTGCAGCTAACACGATGAGTTATTCCAACAGGTTCCGGAGACCACCGGACCTGAGTTTCCATACTCAAAAGAGGATGTTTTCTTACCTGTGCTTAATACATACAAAACCATGACAGCGGTCAGGCGATCTGTCTGTTATCAAACTTATCGGATACATGCACTTGGTACAGTTGACAGTCCCCCCCCCGCCTCACACATAGGGATGGCCGCCTACCACGGCATGCAGTTATTCACAGGTTCCGGAGGACCACCGGAACTGGAGTTTTCCCATATCAAAGGAGGAATTGTTTCTACCTGTGCTACTATATACAACAAAAAATCATGACGCGGTCAGGCGATCTGTCTGTTATCAATACTTAATCGGTACAGGACTGTACACTAGTGCAAGCCTTCCACACATAGGTGATGCCACTACAACGATGAGTTATTCACAGGTTCAACGGAGGGACCCACCGGGTTATCTGAGTTTCCATATCAAAGAGGATGTTTGGATGACCTGTGCTAATACAACAAACATGACGTGGTCAGGCGATCTGTCTGTTATCAACTTATCGGTACAGACTGTACAGTGTAGCCTCACACACAGGGATGCCGCTACACGATGAGTTATTCACAGGTTCCGGAGACCACCAGACTGAGTTTCCATATCAAAAGAGGATGTTTCTACCTGTGCTAATACAACAAACATGACGCGGTCAGGCGATCTGTCTGTTATCAACTTATCGGTACAGCCTGTACAGTGTAGCCTCACACACAGGGATGCCGCTACACGATGAGTTATTCACAGGTTCCGGAGACCACCGGACTGAGTTTCCATATCAAAGAGGATGTTTCTACCTGTGCTAATACAACAAACATGACGTGGTCAGGCGGTCTGTCTGTTATCAACTCATCAGTACAGCCTATTCAGTGTAGATCAGCCGCAGAAATGCAGCTACACGATGACTTATTCACAGGAGCTACTTGTACTTTGTTTCAGCGCGTGACGACCTGCGGTGTTATCTCACATTACATTAACAATTGACAGCTAACCTGAGCACATCAAGCAGTACGGGTACCCCTGGGAGCTATAACGGTAGGATGATAACTTAACCTCAAACTACTTGAACTTTATTTCAACCCAATTTTCTGTTTGAGTCCAAACTGTTCTAACACATAACCTGTACAAAATATGCAACGATGTATTCTGTATGAGGAATAAATATGCAATAACAAATAAATAAATTTTGAAACACTCATTTGTACTTAATTGCATGGGTTTTATTATATAAAAAATCACAATTACTATAGTACTATAGAATCAGTTTCTAACAACGTCTTTGGAGAGCACATTGAACGATTGACAAGGAATGGACACGTAGTAATTACATAATGTAGTAGCTAATTGGAGGATGGTAGCGGTGGGAATTCCAGTAATAATACCTAAATAACTCAGGGTTGCTTGAAGAGCTTACGCTCTTTGGAGTCCTTCACTTAATAATTGGGGGGTACAAATAATGTCTTTATCTTACTGGGCCATCACTTATCATAAATTTGTTATATCCCTACGTATAGTACTAGGTTTCCCAATAACCCTTTGGGCGGGGCAACATGATTGCTATTCCTGTGCAGTGAGATATGCAAAAGCAATGAGTTGACTTTTATCCTAATTATTGTACTTTGCACTGATCTGAACGCGGTGTTTACCGAAATGTTATCGTCTAATAAAGTAGTCCGTAATAAAGTAGTCCGATAGTGCCTTTATCAGAAGGTACAGGATTCTGGGTTGGCTGCGATGCTGATCACAAGCTAACGTTTACTCAATAAATTTTAAAAGATCTAACCATTATTTATATAAATATAATTCTACCAAAGATATGTATAGTACAAAACCGGAATACAAAGCGTTATCAATAAGAATCTACGAAATGGAATTGTCGAGATAGAAAATTCTCCTGATGCAAAGTTTCAGTATTCAGCTACGCGTAGGGATTTCTTGCAGATCATGTAAGGATTCGCGATGTTGCCCCTATTGGATATTAGATCAGCCAATTTCAACAAAGTGGGGCGAGTTATGCGGATATGAATTTTCATTGTTACTCACTATTGTCCATAGTTGCATTCTGCCCTCCAGATAAACTTCCGAGAGAAATTCAGTTTTGTAAGTAATGCTCGATTGGGTTTTTTAACGTACAAAAAGAGAACAATTACACGGAAACAATATAGTTTTAAGCGAAGTAATGAAATGACTAGTTTTGTAGTTAATTGTTTTGGTGATTTCCGTTTAAAAATTAAAATTAAATCTTTTTACATTACAATCTATTTTCATTGAAGTTCACTGCAATCATTGTCTTTCAAATTCGTCGCTTAAATTGTATTTTAATCCGCTAAAATATAATTTTACACCTGTGGTTGAATTGTTTATGAACGATAAACACGTGGCTATGGTGTTCCAATCTCGCACTAACACAGCTGAGTGCTCGAACAATACATAATTAATTAAAATGAGATCTGGATTGCTCTGGCTGTATCCTCTAATCTACCAATAAGAGACATTTGGCCGCCGGTTAGCAATTTCACTCCAAATTCAATTCTGAAGATTGCTCTGGGATATTTAAACAGTTGTTGATTGCTTTTGCATTACAAATGTCGAACGGTTTTGTCCTCACCCCTGTGAAACATAGATGCAGCCTCTGCCGGTAATATTAAATCTATTTAAAAACTTCGAAATGACGTTAACGTCTTTCAAAATAAACGTTAACTTATGAAAATCGCCTAATGTTCCATAAATGTAATGGTATCAAATATAAGTTTTGAATGTCATCATCCTACATAGTATTTATGAACAGCACAAATATTATTTTATCATATTTACTTGTAGGTAGGCACCTACTTATACAGTTATAAACTACTAAAGATAACCATAAAATTAACAAGGAATATTTAACTGTTTTGTCATAAATACATTTTTTATTTGATATACAGTTACTTTTCAAAACTATGGAAAATGTGAAACTCTCACCATCTTGAAAAATTTTCATTGGTTGAGACTTGCTATTGACTGACCTATCCAAGGCATGTATATATTATCTATCTACCATAGCAAGATTTAGTTGGTATCTTATTACAGTCAGTGGCGTTAGTAGAACTATGTTAGGGGGGGGGGGGGGAGGAGAGGAGGAGGAGTGACTCTGACTGAAGACCCACACCACAACCTGGGGTATGGAATAATTCTTACAAGATAAAATAAAAATAAATTAGATAGGCATAATTCAAATATATATATATATATATATATATATATATATATATATATATATATACAGGGTGTCAATTTAAGTCTGGAACCTCTTTTTTAATTTTTAAACCACAATATAAAAAAATACCAAAGTTCACATGTGCTTACTGGTGATAGTAACGCATACATCTGCCCAATTACCGACCGGATAATCCCTTTGGGGGACGGTCCACAAGGAGTCAGACAAAATTCTTAAATAGCAGCATAGGTCAAGTTTGGTATCAAATTAAAGGTCTTACTTAGCAGAGTTACAATGCCGCAAACCGGACTTCAAAAGGTGGATTAATTCAGTAGTTAAAGCTATTTGAATTTTAAAACAATTGAACAATGTAAATTATTAAGTATTACAAGTAAACACCAATTTTTAAGTACCTGTGATCAAAGTAAGTGTTCAAAATGTTCCCCTACTATCGTCTGGCAATGTCCTAGGCGGTTGTAAAAGCCATCCACTGCATTTTGAAAGTAGTCAAGAGGAATATCTTGAGCTTCTTGGACTATGAGATTTCTTAGGTGCGCCAAATCTCGAGGCTTAGTACGATAAACTTTATCTTTGAGGTATCCCCAAAGAAAAAAAATCCAGCGGAGATAAATCAGGGGAACGAGCAGGCCACTCTACTGCACCAATCCATCTGTGAAGGAATATTGTATCCAAGTATTCTCTAACAAGGAGAGCAAAGTGTGGTGGCGCGCCATCTTGTTGGAAATAAATTCTTTGAAATTGTCGACCAAGAGCAGCTTGTAGTGCAGGAATTATCTCATTTTCTAGCATTGCTAGATACGAGTCACTATTTAAATTACCATTGATAAATATTGGGCCCATAATTTGATTTCCTGTAATACCTGCCCAAACGTTAAGTTTCTGTGGATGCTGTGTATGACTCTATCTGCCACTTTCACATTGTAACAGTAGTTGTGTTATTGGTAATAATATTGATTCCTGGCTTCGATTACTACATTGTCAGATAATGGGAGGGGAACATTTTGAACACTTACTTTGATGACAGGTACTTAAAAATTGATGTTTACTTGTAATACTTAATAATTTACATTGTTCAATTGTTTTAAAATTCAAATAGCTATAACTACTGAATGAATCCACCTTTTGAAGCCCGGTTTGCGGCATTGTACTCTACTAAGTAAGACATTTAATTTGATACCAAACTTGACCTGTGCTGCTATTTAAGAATTTTGTCTGACTCCTTGTGGACCGTCCCCCAAAGGGATTATCCGGTCGGTAATTGGGCAGATGTGTGCGTTACTATCACCAGTAAGCATGTGTGTACTTTGGTATTTCTTTCTATTGTGGTTCAAAAATTAAAAAAGAGGTTCCAGACTTAATTGACACCCTGTATATATATTTCCATTTTAACTTTTGTAAAGGTTTTGTAACCCTCATCATTCTCGATAGTTTACGCCATTTAAAAAATGTAATTTATTTTGTAAACGATCATAGTTTTACTAATTCAAAACTTACCCAGCAGGGATCACTTCTGGCTGGTTTATACCTAAACAGTTGAACCCACCACTGGGCACAGCAAAAAACCGATGTGCCACTTCAATCTGGGCAACCTTATGGATGGTCCAGTAGCGGCACATCACTAACCGCAAATGTTGAGATTCTGGGGTTCATGGGCAATTCAATAGGTCTAGTCTACTGTGGAAGATGGCTGTTGGAGTTGGTGAGGTTTGTTCCCTTATCTCAGAGGCATCTTGTTAACCTCAACAAGGGTGTGCCCCCCTGCCTACTTTGACTGGAGAGGCTGGCCTCCCTTCTTCCGGGATGACTTTGAGATGTAGTGCCCTAATTCTTCCTCATGGATCTCGATAGGAGGCGGCCCCTACTCCCTAACCTTACCCATCCTGAATATACCATCACTCCGGAAGCAGCGCAAAGGTCCTTACAGGACTAAGTGCAATTTATAAGCATCTTGTCCTAAGTGAAAAAAAAAATTCAAAACTTGCAAGGATTATCAACATAGTTTAATCAGTTTACAAATAGTTTATAGAGGACATGGTTTATAAATAGGTCTGAAAAAACCTATTTCCTGTAAAAATATTATTGTAGTAGTTAAAAGTATCAAAGGACAACAGTTTTAAATTTAGGGAATGTTTGCGGAATCATACCATCCGTAATCGCTTATTTTTTTTATTAAAACTAACATATGTTTATAACATTAGTGGTGCTGTGTATGTAATAAAATTGTATTTTTGAAGAGAGGACGAAAGATATTTTCCTGAAGAGATTCAGTTAAAAAATGAAAATAAATATGTGGATTTTAAGATTTATATTTGGCTAATTTTGCTTAGTAATTTTAATGACCAGTTTTCCATTCATTATTTCTCACAATTGTAAGTGAGTGTTACAGCAGGATTTTACTACATTTTGCTCGACTGATGTACGTACGTTATACTCAGTAAGATTGGTGTTATAAACCGAAATCGTAAAAGAAGGAAAATAAAGGGGAACGAAGTGAGTGAGATAATTATGATTTCAAGATGAAATGAAGCCCCGGTAACCTTTACTCTACCGTATGTCCCCCCCTTGGTTTGGACAAGAACATCTCATTATGAACTCTGAGAGGATATAAACTCCCCAAGGGCTCTCGTGTTCCCTGATGTGCTCATCTTTCATCTTTGAACAAACATTCCAGTAGTAATTTTACTAATACTTGAACTCTTAATAATATCTCTCTAAAAACTTACTTACCAATTCATATACGACTATTTTTCTTTAATGGCGTAAAAGAAGGTAGGTAAAATACCTGTAACTTTTCATTACTTTTAAGGAACCTGTGTATTTGTTCAATTACGTGTCTTTTTATTACTTAGGTTTTAATTAAAACTTGTTAGAGGAGTCGGATGCCACTATCTGTTCTCATAATTTTATGTAATTTTTGTGAATATCTGTGGCCCTCCCTATTATTGCTGATCGCTAGTGAAGCCTTTCACTCGAGGAAATTTGAAAATGTTCAACTCTGTCTGATCTGTCCTGATCTGTCCGCAGGATATCTCACCAACTAACCTACAGACTTTGCATAGTTTCATTTATATATAAGCAATATTGAGATTGATTGATGATGCAAGTTACTCCATGGGATTTGGCTGAGCGTTTAGCAAAACATTTTTATATTGGTCTTATGGATAACAATGTTGGCAACGATAAAATATTCGAACAAAGAAATTTTGTAACAGAACTAATTTAAATCATATGACATTGTAACTGAAATAGGAACACATGTCCTAATGAAATAAGTTATAGTTAAAAATTATACATTCAACCTCAGTGAAGTCTGTTACTCGACATGTGGCCTTTCGCACCTCCTACCTTGTGTAAGACTACACAATTTATAACTAATATCCTACTACTAACTTTGAAGGAGAAACATTGGAAACAAAATTCAACTTGGAGGTTCCATTGACGTTGATATTGATCCCCTGTTCTTGTTTGCAGGTCTCTAGAAAACCTTTTTGGAAAACACTTCCAAAATTATTGTACATACAGGTATTAACAATTGCAATCACAAAATATTCAACTATACTTTTTGAAGGAATTATCAGTTTTCTGTAATATCATGGGGACGTCCCGTAAGGAGTCAGAAGGAAATCTTAAATAGGAGCATAGGTCAATATACACATAATTTTAAAGAGCTTATCTAGCAGAGTTTAATGCCTGCAAAACCGCACTCAAAAAGATTGATCCAGTACAAAATGGCGGCTGTTCAAAGGTTTTACTTGGTTACATTTTATTAGTAACCATAACCTCAGTAAATCAAAACTGCGACCAAACGAATACTGCAGCTAAATACTTCATTATGCTTGTCAGTTGTACAGAAGTGAATTATGACGTTAGTTATCCTCAAGTGTTACAAATTTGGTCCTAATATATTGATAACGGGGAAAACCTGATAACAGTAACAATTAGAAAGCTTCTTATCATTGGGTCGCAGTTTGGACTTTCCTATTAGCCAGTCTATTCATAGTAGGCTATTTCTAGTTTTCTCGTTTTAGTAGTGCTGTCCAACCTTTCTATCACTGCGCTTTAGTACAAAAGAGTTTGTCGTATTGCTTGTAGTTCTTCAACTACACTATGTCGCTTGACGAATGTGAACGTATAACACTTCTTATGATGGTTGGTTGGGGAAACAACAGACGATCACACGAGGGAAGCATGCCATTTATTTAATGACTACTTTCACGAGAGGCAGCCAATTTCTAGAACAACTGTAGGGAGAACTGTTCAACGCTTTATGGAAACAGGAAGTGTTTCCGATCGTCATAGGTCAGGAAGGCCCGCTACTGCGACAACCGAAAACAAACTCTTTAGATGTATTCCAGTCATTTATTGAGAACCTGCAAGAGTCCCTATGCTCAGCAGCACAAACTCATGACATCTCTGTTACGTCTGTAAAAAAAAAAATCTGAAAGGGTCTAATATTAAGCCTTTATAAAGTTCATTTGGTGTACGAACTCAACGAAGATGATTTCGATCGACGTATAGGAATTTTGTGAAACTATGATGGCCAAAATAGATCGCAACGAAATTGATATAAACAATATTGTGTTTTCAGACGAGTGTTCATTTATGCTGAATAGAAGCGTAAACAGGCACAATTGCCGTTACTGGAGTAGCGGAAAATCCTCACTGGATGCGGGAGGCACATACGCAGTATCCACTAAAGGTGAATGTCTGGCTTGGTCTCATAGGTACCCAGTTGGTAGGTCCTTTATTTATTGAAGGAAATTTAAATGCAATATCATACCAACGTTTGCTGGAAAATGAAATTACACCAGCACTTCCGAAACATGTTTGGAGAACATTTCCAGAATATCTGGTTTCAACAGGACGGAGCATCTCCGCACTACGGCATCAAGAGCCTATTTAAACACTGTTTTTTGGCAACAGTGGATCGGAAGGCGGGGGACTGTAGAATGGCCAGCGCGTTCACCGGATCTGTCTCCATTAGACTATTTTGTTTGGGGTTACCTTAAGGACAACGACTACAAAACAAAGCCTCAAAAAGAATACTTCAAGAATGTCAGACGATTCCTCAAGTTGCCCTGCAAAATTCTGTTAATAGTTTTTATGTGCGTCTTTCCGATTGTCAAATAACCCGGAGGTGAACAATTCGAACATTTCCTCTGAAAACATTTAGTAAGTAAACATATTTTAAAATAAAACCTTTGAACAGCCGCCATTTTTGTACTGGATCAATCTTTTTGAGTGCGGTTTGCGGCATTAAACTCTGCTAGATAAGCTCTTTAAAAATGATGTACATATTGACCTATGCTCCTATTTAAGATTTCCTTCTGACTCCTTACGGGACGTCCCCATGATATTACAGAAAACTGATAATTCCTTCAAAAAGTAGATTTTTTAGGTGTAGTGTTGATGTACAAAATCTTGTTGATTTATCAGTTATCGTTCAGAAAAAATATTATACCTATGCAGGACTTTATGTACACCCTGTATCTATCATAATATATAAAAATGAATGTTTGTGTGTTTGTCCTTTATAGACTCAGAAACTATTGGACCGATCACTATGAAAATTTGTATTTTTTCTATGTAGAAGGTTTATACGCAATGCCCATTGATGTAACTAACCACCAGGCTGTTACTGCAAGAGATAAACAAGTTATCAAAGCGCCTGCACATTATAAACTGCAATTACAACATCAACAGTTGTTACGTATATTAAAAATATCCAAACACTATTTGAAGGCAAAGAAATATACGGGCAAAGCTTAAGAGAGACGCGTGCGAAGCCGCGGGAAAACAGCTAGTATATATATAATAAAAAAATGAAAACTGTTCGTGTGTAACAGCATCATCATCACAAACGGCTGGTCGGATTCGCCTAAATTTTTTTTTTAATTTGTTCGTCTTGATCTGTAGAAGGTTATAGGATACTTTTTATCCCTTTCTCCCGATTCAGGATTCCGCCCCACTGGTTACAGAAATACCCGTAAGAAATGCATTGCAGCAAACATATGTTATTAAGTGAAAGAGTCTTTTCAAATTTTTAATCAGCTTGTTCTTTGTAAACATATATTACACTTATAGTTTTAAAGCATAGAGTAAGCTTAAGAGAAACGACAAATTTTGTTTTAAACTGTTTCTGCAATCACTGTTAAAACATAGACTTTACTATCCAGATAATACAATTCAAATTTGACGTAAAAATTCACCTTTAACTGCAATATTTATTTAATATATAAACCATGCTCATGCTTGATAAGAAGAGCAATGCAGATATCATAATTACTATCTTACGTTGGCTACAAATATAAAGAATGTTATAAAATCAACCTTAGTGTTTTTTTTTTGACAGAAGTATGGTTCTCAAAACTCCGTGTGTACATATTCTCTCGATCGAGACAACAAAGCAAGCTCAATCGTGGCATCGGAGATATAACTAATTTAATCTAAAATTTATTATAGTAAAAAAAAAAAAATTTACTAAGTAATATAAGGACTTCGGTTACTTAAGATTTGCGTGCGAAGCCGTGGGTAACTTATTGAAATGCGCAGCGAAGCGCGCCGGGGTCCGCTAGTATATACATAAAAATTAAATTCGGCTATTGCCATTTTATACAAATTTAATTAAATGTAAATAAAAGTCATTTGACAGGTATTTGGTCTTCCGATCATATGTTAGTTTGGTTATTTAAACACATATGTGACAGATACGGCCAAATACAAAATAATTGAATCGTAAAGAGTAAGGGCTCTGTGGTGTAATGGTAGCACATTCACCCGGCAAGTGAGAGATCCGGGTTCGATTCCCGGCGGAGCAAGTAGTACTTTTTGTGATTCAATGTTTATTGAAAAAAAAAAAAAAAATTAAATTCGGCTATTGCCATTTATACAAATTTAATTAAATGTAAATAAAAGTCATTTGACAGGTATTTGGTCTTCCGATCATATGTTAGTTTGGTTATTTAAACACTTATGTGACAGATACGGCCAAATACAAAATAATTGAATCGTAAAAGAGTAAGGGCTCTGTGGTGTAATGGTAGTTTTATCCCCAAATCTGACAGTGAGAGCCATTGTTTAACGGTTGTTATTATGTTCCAGTAAAATTCTTGAATTGCTGTGGAATATTTCAAGAGATTGATGATTGCTTTTGCATTAGAAATGTTGCCGTATAATCGTGTCCACAATTAAAACATAGATACGATATTTAAGAACCGGATAGTATAACATGTCCAATCAAACCACTTCCGGTAAAGTTGATTATTACTTCGTTCCTTTGTGTATTGGGTAGTGATAAACAATTGCAGATACATATTTTTTTATTAAATTTGCTTTGATTTTTTTCTCTTTAGATTTATATAGTACACAGTGGGTTTACAGATTTTATTTGTACAATATAAGCCGGTTTTAAAGTTGCTGCATGTAAACTTATACATATTGAAACATAATAGTATACTGTGTGAAACACTAAACCTTCTATTCTGTAACTAATAATTGTTAGTGATATTAATCATCCTTATTTGTTATATCAAGATTTATTTCTGATATATTGCCTTTTTTTAAATTTTTTAATGAGTACATTTAATAAATTTATTATATAATACGAGAGAAATATGCTCAAAGTTCAGTAAGACAATTTCAAACATTAATAATTCTAAATTCTTTTGAAAATAATGTTTTTCTTGTTATTTTAAATAAGTAAATCCTATTGTTTTAAAAAAGTATTTTACTCAGATACCGTGTAAATATGATTACAAAAAATGTTTAATATTAAAAAATGAATATAAAGTACAGTATTTAAACACATCCATTTCACTAGAAGTATTATAAGGCTTTTTTTATCGCTTAGCAACTTGCAAAGCCGTCCAAAAGCCTTCATACAAGATAGCAAAGCGTTACATTAGTGTTAAGTTGAGGATATATTTAAGCCTATAACATATTGATGTATCAGTTTAGTTCCTTGGCATAGTGGAACACTAAATAATGGTAAGAAAAGAGCTAAACCAATGAACGATTCTGGTCCCCAATACACTCTCCACCATATTAATTTTCATATGTCAGTAATATTTGAGTAGTATCTGTCTAGTATATGACACTACTCCAGGATCTAATTATGAAATATTTATTTATACATAGTTTTATCCCCAAATCTGACAATAAGAGCGTTGTTAACGGTTGTTATTCTGTTCCAGTTAAATTCTGGAATTGCTGTGGAATATTTGAAGAGATTGATGATTGCTTTTGCATTACAAATGTACAAACGTATAATCTTGTCCACATTTGCAACATAAATATTTTATTTACTAACCGGACATTATAACATGTCCAATCAAACCACTTCCGGTAAGGTTGATTATACTTCGTTCCTTTGTGCATTGGGTAATGATAAAAAATTGCAGACATTTTTTCTTAAATTGCTTTGATTTTTATCTTTAGATTGATATACTACACTGTGGGTTTAAAGATTTTTAGTTGTACAATATAAGCCGGTTTTTTTAAAGTTGCTGCATGTAACTTATACTGTACATATTGAAATGTAAAAAAAAAATCTTAGTATACTGTGTGAAACACAAAACCTTCTATTCTATAACTAATAATTATTGTAAGTGCTATTAATCATCTTTATTTGTATATCAAGATTCTTTCTGATATATTGCCTTTTTTATTTTTTTAATGAGTACATGTCATAAATTTAGTATGTATATATATATATATATTATATATATATATATATATATATATATAACACGAGGGAATAAGCTCAAGGTTCAGTAGGAATTAAAAAAAAACAATAATTCTAAATTCTTTTGAAAATAATGTTTTTATTGTTATTTTAAATACGTAATAATATTATGGAATATAACGAATAAAAATTAAAAAAATATTTTAGTCAGATACAGTGTAAATATGATTGCACAAAATGTTTAATTATTTTAAAATGAATATAAAGTACAGTATTTAACACATCCTTTTCACTAGAAGTATTAAAAGGCTTTTTTATCGCTTAACAACTTGCAAAGCCGTAAAAAAGCCTTCATACAAGATAGCAAAGCGTTACATTAGTGTTAAGTTGAGGATATTTTTAAGCCTATAACATATTGATGCATCAGTTTAGTTCCTTGGCATAATGGTATTCCACTAAATTAATAATGGTAAGAAAAGAGCTAAACCAATGCACGATTCTGGTCCTCAATACACACTCCCCATATTAATTTTCATATGTCAGTAATACTTGAGTAGTAGCTGACTAGTATATGACACTACTCCAGGATCTAAACCGAGAAGGATACAGAATATACAGGAGCACATTGACTTACACTGACAACCGCGACGCCTAAATCTTAACATATCAAAGCCACAGCATCACATTAACAGCTGTTAACACAGCCCTTACAATCAGACTGGGTAATGTGTAACATGTCGTGATTTATCCATCAAAACCACTTCTAAAGACATTTTTTGATGCGCTTTTCTTCATTTTTTACTACACAAAGAATGTCGAATATTGATTTAAATTATTTGACTTCTATATTGGCCTGTATCTTTTATTTAATGTATATTTGTTCCTAAATAAAAAAACATGTTTCAGATAAAGCAACTTGATGAAATCTCTATGGTGGTTACATTTATTCTCCTTAAACAGTGAAGGTAACTTTTGTATTATATAACATATTTTATTTTCCAGAAATACAGTTTTGTATCGAGGATTTTCTAACACTCATCAGCTAAATATTTTCGGAAAGAACTGACTAGCATCAATAGTTGAATAAAAGCGTTTGGTATCTATTTAATAGTATGCAATAAGTATATTTGAAAAGCATTACGTTGCTTGCTAACGTAACATCGACGAGTTCTAATTTTTTTGAGAAAGTTGGCGTTGTTAGCCAAGGAACACCCTGTAGAAAACGTTATAAATAATATTTTTAGTAAAAATCCATATTAATTTGAAGAAATTAATTAAAATTTATCAAAACAAATTATTATAGTAACCAAAAAATTTCCAAGCAGTTTTTAGAGCTTTTTGTAAAATATATTAAATACGAGTACCTATGTGATGCTTTAAACCAACTGAAGATATTGTGACAAATGTTTTCTCAGTTTTAAAAATCAATAAAATAACGTATTTTTATGTAAAACGTTTACTCATGCTCTCAAACCGCTTAGGTTTTTAACTGTATTGTGAAAACATACAAAAAGCTGTACTGAACGGTAAACGAGGTAGGAATACAGGTGAAAGTTTTTTTTTTCTTAAATTTAACTAAAAAGATGATTTGACGAAGTTTTTTGCTATTATAAACAGAACATCATATACAGGGTGTTCACGAAAAGGTGTCACTAACTTCTGTGACTGATAGTACTCATCATTCTAAACAAACAATCTACTGTAAACATAGTTCGAGAAATATGTCGCCCAAGAAAAACAAATATATTAAAATAAATATGAGATATACACTATTTTTAAATTTTGTATATTATTTCTAACGATATTTTTTTCAATGAAATCCGTTAACGCATTAGCGAGCACGACCACTTTAAAGATCCACTTGCACAAACGGGAAATTTAAACAAAAGTTCTAAGTATAATAATTTTTTGTATTAATGTAAAATGCGAAAAATATATCCATTTATTATTTCAGATAAGATCCTAACGACTGAAATAGTTATGTAAGACAAGAAACAGTAATAATCATCATAGTTGGTGATGCACATCAGCTGACACTTGCTAGCCAACAAGAAACAGCAATATTCATCATAGTTGGTGTTTGCACTTCATCTGGCACTTGCTAGCTAACAAGAAACAGCAATACTCATCATAGTTGGTGATTTACATCATCTGGCACTTGCTAGCTAACAAGAAACAGCAATATTCATCATAGTTGGTGATGCACATCATCTGGCACTTGCTAGCTAACAAGAAACAGTAATAATTCATCATAGTTGGTGATGCACATCATCTGGACACTTGCTAGCCAACAAGAAACAGCAATATTCATCATAGTTGGTGATGCACATCATCTGGCACTTGCTAGCCAACAAGAAACAGCAAAATTCATCATAGGTGGTGATGCACATCATCTGGCACTTGTTAGCCAACAAGAAACAGTAATAATCATCATAGTTGGTGATGCACATCATCTGGCACTTGCTAGCTAACAAGAAACAGTAATAATCATCATAGTTGGTGATGCACATCAGCTGACACTTGCTAGCCAACAAGAAACAGCAATATTCATCATAGTTGGTGATGCACATCATCTGGCACTTGCTAGCCAACAAGAAACAGCAATATTCATCATAGTTGGTGTTGCACTTCATCTGGCACTTGCTAGCTAACAAGAAACAGCAATATTCATCATAGTTGGTGATTTACATCATCTGGTACTTGCTAGCTAACAAGAAACAGCAATATTCATCATAGTTGGTGATGCACATCATCTGGCACTTGCTAGCTAACAAGAAACAGCAATATTCATCATAGTTGGTGATGCACATCAGCTGGCACTTGCTAGCCAACAAGAAACAGCAATATTCATCATAGTTGGTGATGCACATCATCTGGCACTTGCTAGCCAACAAGAAACAGCAATATTCATCATAGTTGGTGATGCACATCATCTGGCACTTGTTAGCCAACAAGAAACAGCAATATTCATCATAGTTGGTGATGCACATCATCTGGCACTTGCTAGCTAACAAGAAACAGTAATATTCATCATAGTTGGTGATGCACATCATCTGGCACTTGCTAGCCAACAAGAAACAGCAATATTCATCATAGTTGGTGATGCACATCATCTGGCACTTGCTAGCCAACAAGAAACAGCAAAATTCATAATAGTGGTGATGCACATCATCTGGCACTTGTTAGCCAACAAGAAACAGCAATATTCATCATAATTGGTGATGCACATCATCTGGCACTTGCTAGGCAACAAGAAACAGCAATATTCATATTCGTCATAGTTGGTGAAGCACATCAACGGGCACTTGCTAGACAATAAATCACAACACTAACATATTTATATTTCTATTCTATTCTAGCACTATATACTATTTAAGGCTATGGAAAATGATGAGATAAATTTACAATTTTCTGCATAATAATTTATTGGGATTGTTTAATTGATATGATGATGTAAATAAAATATCCAATTCGTATTACTTAAAGTATATCATATATAGCTATAGGTTAATGCATTTATGCCCAAGAATTAATTGCTTGGGATTAGAAAAATAAATTGTGATAAATGCAGGTTGGGTTTGATTTGAATGAGGAAGTGCTATGATTGAAATTGGATAAAATGTGGTATGATTCTTATATAATGTGATATATTGATTTAAAGGATATTAACATATTGGATTTAGAAATATTTTTGATGATTGATGGAATCGAATGACAGAAAATTAATTAAACATCACAATACCAAGAGTCTCTTGATATTTGTTTCGATTCACATATATTTTAGAGAAAGGCCTAATAGAGAAGAGAGATAAGCCAAGATTATCGAACTATTGTAGCCATGCTCGTGGGTAACCACTTGTTATGATTCGCTAAACTGGTGAACAGCGTGGTCAGTGGACACTGCCAGTATTGCCAACCCCTGTCTAATGTGACAGTCCACCATTATTTGCTCCACTAATTAGCGCGTACATAGTACGCTGTACGCTGTAACAACAAAGGCATGATTGCAATCAAACACTCTCTGTTCACATATTGGAATGCTGGATCTTGGAAATACCGATCGTTGGTCAGTTGTGTGTTTTGGAGGAAGCAGAATCTTTTTCGGAATGTTGTGGAATAGTATCCTCAACGATCGAAAAGAAAACACGCCGTTTCCTTGAATATATATTGAACGAGTAGTTCCCGTAATTTTAAAATATAATATAAAGTATCACTCACTCAAAATTCTATTCTGACAGGCTCTAAATTACTGTAACATTTACCTCTAATGACAAATTATCAAATCAAAATTCTGTCTTCATTTGAGCAGAAGACAATTTAAGAAATAAGCACCATTTATATTCTTCGAAATATATTGTGTATAAAGGGATAATTGAATTTCATTACATATGGGGGTGGCATCATAAAACAGAATTCCTTTAAACATAATTATGGAAACAATAAATGCGAATTACAACCAACTGTACTGTGCACTATAATAACTAATAATTAATTAATTTTTTTACAGTAATTAATTATTATAGTATTTATACATTAATTATTACGTCAGTTTAACAGAAACAGAATACTGTTTTTAGCAGGATGGGCCCATGTCGCGTCATATTTTCGATTCTACTAAAATCTATATTTAGCTTTCATTTGAGAATATTGATAGTCACGTTAAGTTTCGAAATCTGTGTTTCGCTGTTTTTCTTTTAATGAAATACATTTTTAACCTCAACTTTTTCCAAATAAAATTCGAGCCTCCCAATACCCTGAACATATCAAAATCTAGAATTATTTCTCGTTAAGCCGCAATCAATTTTCTAAATATAGCTTGCTGCATTATTACAGCTTCACGGAAGGATTCCAAGAAATGAATCCAGCTGTGAGGAAACTGTTTAAAATGTGCGGGTTACATCGCGAACGTGCTTTGTTTAACCGTATCGTTTGTTTTGATGTTCACACATATTGTTTCTACTTACTGTTTACGAGAAAATGTTAGTCTTACAGTCACTTCACAAAGCTGTACTTGACTTCAATTCTTATGACAACTAAACAGAACCGACCTTTAGCAAGCAGGGGGTTTATTTTGTGAAAACCACAAGGTCTATATTAATTTACTGAATAGGAACAGAGTACAACTGCTACCCACTTATTGAGTTGTCACACTATTTACATAGCGTAGGAGCCAGAGCCAATTTGAATTGCATAAACACAACCTGGTTTTTCTTCAAATCGATACAGGAAGTTTCCTAAGAATGAGAAAAGTCGTCAGCTACACAATTTTACGTGAAAGTCAAATGGGTTTCGAAAGAGTTAAAACTATTGAACGAAACTTTTTGTCGCATGTATTATTTTTTAGCTTAAAGCCTCATATACATAAATGAAAGATAGTAACAAATTATTCGGCTAAAAGTTGTGACTTCAGTATTTTCAACTATTTATCTAAACGTGACATATTTATTAGTCTAACGGTCGGAGTTTAGCGAGTAAAGCTAAAATATATGATTAAAAAACTATTGTTTCATATTTCACAACCCTTAGATACCCTTTAATTCGATTCAGATAAATATAGTGTGAACTGACGTTAGATTTTTTTCTTTGCAGAACATCACCTCTTGATCTCAAGAAAACCCAAGTTGTATGCTTATATAAAAAAATTTGCTCTCATCTCCAGAAGTAAAAAAAATAAAAGAAAAAGATCATGCCCGTCAAGTCAGATGTAAACATATACCCAATATTTGTATATAATATGGATCTTATATTATTATCTTGTAACATAAATATGGAGATAGCTGCTGTTATTACATTTGGTAATAAGTATACCTATACACTTAGTTTTGAAATGCAGTATAAGATCAAATGTTTATTCAATTACAATTTTCAGCATAAAGGACCTTGCGTATTTAGTTGTGCAGTATGCATTTCATAAAGTGTTCAATGGTTATTGTTGTACTGATAATGTTATGGAATTTTAAATTATTAACCCTGTTCCGAATATGTGAAGCAAGTGGAAGGAATGAAAACTGCTGAATTATCTGCTTTGAATCTAGGGAACCCGATGTTTAATAGGCACCATAAATCAATTTCACAAACAGCAGTATGAGAATAATGTTTATCGTCTAGTTTCCCTTGAAATGCGCCACTGAAATAGTTTAATATTACGTACGTAAACGTGCTGTATCCTCACTGTCTTCTGCAAGATTGATTTACAAGATAAAACACTTACGAAAAATGTGCCATTCTTATGAGTTATAAGTAATGTAGAGCGTTGGCGTAACTATGAGGGGGAGGGTTGAGGGAGAGAGATCGCCCCCCGCTTTTTTAAACCGCTTTTTTGCATAAAATTTTTTTTTAATGCAGTATTACAGTGTTTTTTTTTTTGAATGGGGGTTATCTAATTAATACATAGATTGGTTTGTATTTTATGTCAACACAAAGGTGAATTAAATTTTGTATTCGTTTAAAAAAGCAAAAAAGTCTTTAATATAAATAATAAGATATCACACATTACATAAAAGATAACTTTCTTAATTTCGTTTTTTTTCACAACAAAATTAAATATAATTAAACAGAAATAAATATTTGTATAAACACTGAACATGCAAAACACCAGTCAGTGTTTGTGTAAGAGATGCAGTCTCTGTGGCTTTGATACTTTAAATATTTTATTAGTCATTACGGTCGTCAAAGTAAATCAAATTGCACTCTTTGTATTATTCAAGATCCTGTTTGATGAAGTGTTTAAATAATAATGTCGCGTACTCCTCTGGTTATTGATCAACTATCGACTAATATATAATGTTATAGTTTAGGAATCAATCCCAAGTAATCTTTATTGAATTGTGACGTTATTAAGAACTTCCACTATATGACGTCATAAATTGGCGTATCAATATTCTCTGGTGCTTGACTAAATCATCCGGAGGCTGGACTAATGTCAATCCCCGCCAGCTTACATCCGGTTAGCCGGTAACGACACAAGTTAGTAACAACAATTTTGGCTTTCTAAGATTATTGAAGGAGTTGAGTTAGTTTATTTTGCAGTAAATTTAATAATACTTAAAAAAGATACAATCAATTTGCAAATATATTTACTATAATATTTTGTCATTTCTTCTTGATTGTTTTTGTTTGGAATTTATTCGTGCAAATCCAGGATTGCACGGATGTAGTACTGGGTATATTCGATGTAATATACCGAAACCAATGTAACTTCTTGGTGAAGGAACAAGTTGTTTAAAGAAAATATTCAAGAAAAAAGGCCAGTCTCGTTAAAAGGCAAATAACTAACAAAATTTGACCAAGATACTACTAATTATATAAAAAGTATTAAAATTACTTATTAGAAGTAATTATTAAGAATCTCTTCCATTATTAGAAGAGGTATTCAAGTTTATTTATATATGACTTAGGCACATTGATGTTCAGAGTTTACACCTTAAGCCAAACCGATCAGAACCGCTCTACACGTTTGACAACTCTCTGGAGAACAGTTCCGCAGTTGAAGCTGTTGGAGAAACTTGAATGGTGGCCATTATGTCGGCTTGGTCATTACTAGGAGCTAATTACGTAGCGTGTGATTATATCACAACTGGCACATAAAGGTATCATTAAAGTTTATAATATTGTATACGTTTTACGAAAAAAGTAAAAAAATGAACAAATCTGTATGGAGAAGTTTTTACTTAAAGCCAATAACTTTTATACGGTCCAGTGGTCTGGTTATAACGTAGAAAAAGTAAAAGTAAAAGCCAGTAAAATATAGAAAATAAGTCACATAATTTAAGGAAACATGTTATAAGAAAACGTATCTGACATATATAGACACCTATTGCTTATTACCATTGTAATTTCATTTACCACTTACGACGATAATGATGTGTAAACCTCCTAAAAAATACATTTGGCCTCCATACAAATGTCGTTCGGAAAATAAGATTTTAATGGATGAAAAAATTACGTAAAGATTTTTAGTATATTATTTTAATATTATCTAATACACATTTGTTTCAAAGTAATTGAGCACAAAAGTAAAGGACCTAATTCCAACAGGTTTGTACAAGATGAACAGTTCCGTTGTTAAATAACCAGGAAATAACTTGACCAGTGAATGAATCTGGGAAAATACAACTAGAATTTTTCTCACAAAACCGCATACCACATAAATTTATTGGTATTTTAGTTATGTCTCTATATAGTAAACATAATAATATGCAGTTTCATTGATTCTGTATGTTTTTAGTATTTTGCCATTTTATATTTTTATAATATGGGGAAAAAGTTGAATTATTGTTTGAACCTCTAAGGAAATTATACCACTATCTACAGAAAAGGTTTTTATTTGAATTATGACGGAAAGGACTTACCATCCTTCATATTTTAATACAGCACTAGGATCTTCGAGACGTAACACTATTTTATTTGATTGACCGAATCCTAAATGTACTTTTAATATGTTAGCTATTGAATCACTAAGAAATGTTGAATGTTTTAATTTTTTTATATGAAAACGCACGTTTTGTTGAAAAACTGTTTCGGTTCTTTTACAGCGTGTCCCCACCGCTACTAAAAATAATGTAAACAATCTAGATTATGAGCTTTAGGTATAAACTTGTTAGTATTTTGTTATAGTGATTACGTGTATACATAAAATAAAAAATAAAGACGATAACGCTTATCATCTTTTGGCAGGTCAAATCATATACCATCGTATTCTCATTGTTCTTGTTTTCTTCAGAAGGTATAATGCTGATATTACTCGGTTTTCCTGATGTAATTCTACTTGTATTATAAAAAAGCTATACAAAACACAAATAAAAATAAATCCACACAAATAAATGAATTGAATGAATGAGTATTTGCCTTACTTTGCCGTTAGTCAAAGTATTTTTAAGCAGGTATTTAAAAAGACGGCCCTGGTTAAGTAGACAAACCGGATGTCCGGTATCTGAAGCCTGGGCAGAGCTGCAGCGACTGTTTATCATCCCTAATGTATAATCGATATCGGAATATAAACCTCAGAGATTTAGGCGTCAACCTTGTCACGCCTCCGCTGTCGCATTACGAATTTGACTTTCAAAACTGTTCTTACTTGACCGACCGAAGTAAGGCCAATAGTAAAATGAATAAATTATTTATCTTCTTTAAAAATACAGATACCAGTACCAAGACTAAATTATATAAGTATTAAAAAATGTATACTAACAAAAATAACATTCTGTTATAACAAATCAAGCTTATGAGGGATTCCATCAAACAAGTTCATCATTTAGATAAAGAGTTTATTTTCGGTGGCAGAGACATATCATTCATTTCTTGTTAGACTTACTTTTATGGCGTACCAAACAGAATTGATGAAACTTAAACTTACACTTCGTGAAGTTAAAAATAAATAGGATACACTTATTTTAAAGAAAATACATGTTTTAAACTTTGCGACAGACTACCAAACTAAAATGACAAATATTGTTTTCTATTATACACGAAGCACGCTTATTTTAAAGAAAATTAAAACACCACCTCATTTACATACCATATTTTATAAGAGAAAATAAATTTGTTATTGAATAATAGTTAAAAGATCCTCCACGCTGCCTATGCCCACCCTTAAAAGCAAAATTTTAACACTTTTGAGGAATTTATTACAATTTTTAAATTGTTTTTTAAAAGTCTTGGTGCTGAATAATTAAACGTTTTGTACATAAATTACGTTTAGGCTTAGGAAATTTAAAATTTGCAAGCATTTCCGAGACCTTGTCTAAAAAAAGTAGTTAAATAAAAAAATGTTAAAACCTTAAATGTATAAATACAACGTAACTGCAAAGTTTTCATACAAACAAAATATGGATGAGATGGTTCTCTTAATCTTATCATTGGAATGAATTTAACAGGTTTTATTGTGGATCTATACGTTTCACCACAAGCGTATTGTAATCTACTATTTACTAAGTCAAAATATAAACAGTGGGCACATGTACCGCAAATGGTAAAAAATGTAATTCCTGTTATGAGTTTTGATTTCAGTTTAACTATATGTGTTTTCCAGCTTATAAGTCTCTATCTAGAATTACACCCAAATATTTTACTTCTTTGTTTGCTCTGATTTCCGAACAGTTTAAATGTATTCTAAACATTATATATATATATATATATATATATATATATATATATATAATTTGATTATTAAATTCAATGAACCCTTTAAACTAAAAGTAATGCAGTTAGTGTTTTGTGTACTGAGAACAAATTTAATTTAAAAGTTAAATACATACATGAAATACATATATAATTAAAATATGACATGAATATCACTTGAAATTTATGCTTTGTTAGGATACAATTTTTATGAAAATTTATAGAAAAATGTTAGCATCTCTGGTACAAACCCGATTTAGATTGGTTACCCATAAGACTAATATTTTACATCGTTCTCTACAGCTCAGCCAAATCCCGTGCTGCGATATGCGTGTCGCTTAGATGGAAATAACGCTTAACAGAATTTCAAATTTATAAATTAATGTGAGTTAATGTGACACACAGAAAAAAAAATCTTCCAGATTTTCAAGTGATGATTTCAGCTATGCTAAAGGTTTAGCAGATTGCTTTCCTAGTTATTTTCTAACTAATTTATGTCATTGTAATAGTGCTACATTTCAATTTAAATCAATTAAAAATAATTGTTTACATGTAAGACCTTCCCTCCTACGATGGCTTTTACTTTAGGAAGGTATCAGGAACTGTTACAACTGTAACTACGTAGCTTTACTAAATTAATTACCAGAACTTCGTAATTACCAGAACCGATGTCACCTTACGCTAATCAGCCTCAAGGGAGAAGATGTCATGTAATGTAGCTTATATGACGTTGACTGATGACGTCACTGAGTGCTTATATAGAAATAGTACTGACGTCATTATGGGGGTGAACAATTGTATTGCAAATACAAGTTTTACATTATTTTTTATACAAACTAGTATTGTCAAAAGTTCAACATAGTTTTTCTATTTCTAAAAAAGACCAGTATATTCTGGGATAAAATGGTGTAATATATTCACATTAACACATTCACATATTCACAATATTGGTGTAATTTTCCTGATAGACGAATTTATTATGTTATAATATTGATTCAGAATTCAAGTATGTGAACATAGAGTATTTGATTGCAATTACGCTCTGTTGTTACAGCGTACAGCGTACTATGTGTGCGCTAATTAGTGAGTAAATAATGGCGGACTGTCACATTAGACAGGGGTTGGCAATACTGACAGTGTCCACTGACCACGCTGTTCACCAGTTCAGCAATTCATAACAAGTGGTTACCCACGAGCATGGCCAGAACAGTTTAATAACCTTGGCTTATCTCTCTTGGATCTTTCTCTAAAAAATAAGTGCATTAAAACAAATATCAAGTGAGACTTGTATTTCATTTTATTTAGTTGTTTCGATAACTTTACTTACTTTATTCCACTATTCCTCTATGTTAATCGATGAAAATATACCAAAATATTTTAATTTCAATATAATAATACTCCTTAAGTAAATGTCATATGTGTTATTTAGTTAATAATGAATATCACACCACATGTTATCCAATTCAAACTATAGCCTAACCTTTATTTATCTAAAGTTAATTAAACTATCCCGTCGAATTAATTTGCATGAATTCTAAATTTTCCATCGCCTTACATTTGATGTAATATTGTTAGTGTTATGATTTATTGGCTAGCAAGTGTCAATTTATATGCATCACCAACAAAAATAAAAAGATTTCAAACTTCAACGATTTAAATCCTCATTTAAATTCTTAGTTCAACGATAAACGAGATAAAATCATGCAATTATCTTAATATCTTTGTAACAAGTAAACGAAAACTTTTTGTTTTTATACTTATTTCGTTTGCAAGCAACGTAATGCTAGTAAAATATACGTTTTATTATTCCATTCTGCTTTATTAAATGCATTTAAATATATAAAAAAGACAGCGTTTATTAAACTATTTGAAGTTTGTCGTTTCTTATCGAAGAGTATGTTGCTAACAATGTTGCAATTCTTTCATATACAAATGAAATGTACTTTTTCAAGGATATACATATTTTAAGTGATATATAAACAACTTTTATAATTTAAAAGAAAAAAAATATATGTCTCAGGGTTTTTTCCTAAGAGTATTTTATCTAAAAATTATTGATTTAGAAACAGATGTAAATAGATAAAAAAACATAACATAGGAGACAAATCATTTAAACCAATAAGCAAAATCTTTGTATATAAAATATTAAAACAATAAAATGTGAAAATTACTTCAGTAGTGCTTCTCGTATTATGCAAAATCACGACATGTTACACATTACCCAGTCTGATTGTAAGGGTAACACTACTGTTAATGTGATGCTGTGGCTTTGATATGTTAAGATTCAGGCGTCGCGGTTGTCAGTGTAAGTCAACGTGCTCCTGTATATTCAGTATTCTTCGGTTAAAGACCCTGAAGTAATGTTTGGAGTACAGCGCCGTATATTAGACAGCTTTTACTCTAGTATTACCTATATACGCAATTCCTTTTTATAATAGATTGCAACCAATAATTCATCATCGTGAAGGTCCCATGATCCCAACTTTCTTACCATTATTCAGCGTTTCACTACACAATGGAACAGAATTGATGTTCCAATATGTTATGGGTTTAAATATACCTGGAGTGCTTCACTAATATGTCACCCCGCCATCAGCTCTTACCATCGCCATTTGGATGGTGGCTTTTAGTCGTTCTGGAACTTAAATAAGCTAGGATTGGAATGTACTCATGTGATGCAAATATCATATTAATATTTAAAGTAAAACACTGTCTAACTTATTTGTCTGTTTAATTCATATTATTTGTGTAACTGTAAAAAATGTATTGCGATAATATTTGCACAATAACTGACCAAGTTATTTATTTGGTATAACAGACCATGCTTAAAGAATATTAAGATGACAAAAAATTATAGATCTTTGAAATAAACGTTTATTTAAACCATTTTTTCTGCCTCCTAACATTATATGGTAATTGATCAATGTATATGACGTTGTATATAAAAATATATCCTTTAAATAAATTATAAAAAGCAATGAATCCGATAGGATCTGGAAACATATTAAAACACAATTATTAGTCATACAATACATAAATAACAAGCAATACTTAAATAGCGTACGTGGCTATTAGTGTATGTATATGTAGTTAATTGTGTGCAAAATCGAATATTTGTATCCCCAGTACTTTTATAAAAACACTTATCTAACTAATAAAACCCATAGTTTCCGGAAAATGTAAAAACGAATTAACATTGTATGAAATTTAAAACTACTGATGTTCACAGCATATTTTCAAAATTGTATGTACTATACCTAATATAAAGATACTGTTAATATATATATATATATATATATATATATATATATATATATATATATAAAAATATAATATAATAGATATTAAAATTAAAAAATATAAAACATTTTACCCATTGTACAGTTGCATAGAGAAACAAAGTATAATCAACCTTACCCGAAGTTTACTGATTACTCATTGTATAAAATGCTATATCCTTTTTCACAGGTGGAAACGATTACATGACGAACGACCACTGCAAAAGCAATCATGAATCTGTTCAAATATTCCGCAACCGTTCCAATATTACACTTTTGCAGGATTACCAACCGATAGGCGATGGATCCTATTGACAGATTATGGGATAAACAATATAAACAATTTTTATGATTAATTTATTACTTTAATTTGCAACCAAATAAGCATGAGATTCGATTGATAACATTTTATGTTAATATACTAAACAAAAATTATGTTGTAAGGTAGTATTGGTTGATATCAGTAGTAAGTAAATAAAATATTTATTCCAATGTTTTCCTCAAAACTCAAAATAAGAAAACAGAGCAATGATAACAGCGTAAATGGTACTTACGCATGGAATATTTTTGTCAATGCTTTAGCTTCAAAGCTATTAACAAAGTGTCATTCAACAGGCCACCCTGAGGTTGATGCGTAATTTAAAAAAAAGTTAACGATATTTTAAGTAAGAAAGTTTCTGCGTTTACGAATCTCATCTAAACCTTCTTTAAGACGGCTTAAAACAACTCGGAAAATTAAAATGAAGATTATTGCTGGAATGTTTGTTCAAAGATGAAAGATGAGCACATCAGGGAACACGAGAGCCCTTGGAGAGTTAGATCCTCTCAGAGTTAATAATGAGATGTTCTTGTCCAACCGCGGGGACATAGGGTAGAATAAAGGTTACCTGGGTTTCCTTTCATCTTGAAATCATAAGTATCTCACTCACTTCATTCCCCTGTTCCTTCTTTTACGATCTCGGTTTATAACACCAATCTTACTGAGTATAACGTACAACATCAGTCGAGCAAAATGCAGTAACATCCTGCTGTAACACAAACTTACAATAGATGAATGAAAAAATTATCAGTAACATACTATGCAAAATTAGCCTCATAAATTCTAAAACCTGCATATTAATTTGTTTATCTACTAACAATTAAACATGCCTTTGCACGCAATTTCGTAGGCTTTGCACGTGTTTGAGCACTTCAAGTTCGAGTAAATCATATTTCCGACGCCAATGTTAAGTTTGTGGCCTAAATAAAGAAAATATGTCAAAATTGTATATTTATAGGTATTGTAATTTATTCCGGTCTTTATATTTTTGTGCTATATTTGATTTTGCCTTGTTTTTCCCCAAGGACAAATATTAAATTCACAGGTCTGAGAAGCCTAATTCTGTTAAAAGACAACTAAAATGGATTTTATATTAATTAGTCCTTAAATTTATAGTAAATGTTAGATAGAAACCTAGTCTTTGGTATCTGCACTTACCAAGTATGTTATTCCTAAAACTTTACATTATTTATCTGGATTTTCTTACTCTGAGCTCAAAATTGATTGCAGAAAAGGTGAAAATAAGAGCTGTTGTTATTATCAACCTTGCTCTATGCTTTCAAGACTGTACAGGTATATGTAAAAAATGATGTAGTGGTTAAATTAATGAAACATGTGGTTGCAGTGTCATAAAACAATGTTTACTCAGTTGATTAAATTTAGAGGCTATTTTTGATTTACTATTGTATAACGATCTTTCTCGTTTTCTGTTTGCATAATTTTTTCTGTGAACTTTTATTATTTTGTAATGGTTATTCTGTTTGCCGGGGTGGAGATAAATGCAAAAAATCATAGACTATTATTATCGGTATAGCTATTATTGAGCTATAAATTGAGTAACGAAACCGATGTTTTTTATGTATATAGGTTTGAACTTTTCAGAAAGTCTTTGGTCCTTTCTTAACACATTCACTGCTGGTGGCACCCATGAGTGCCTGCGCCGCAAGCCTGTACAATGCTGTTTGGGCCTCAAAAGTGCTGCGCGACCGAACTAAACTGGGATCGTTAGTATTATGTGCGTGTTTGGAACATCTGTGGAGACTCTGTACGGTCTGGTTCGCACGGTGCGGCACGGCACTCATGAGTGCCATATTGCACAATATTGTCGCGTTGTGTTCGCGTGGTTGTGGACGTACTGTGGTGTTATTACTTACGTTTAGTGATAATAAGTGACTATAATAATGGCAGCAAACGGCCCTTCTACATCGGGGACAAGAAATATTCAGCAGGTGGATGATGAAGTGCGTGAGGCACTCCGCAGTGCCAACCCATGGTGAAAGGTGCACGGTGGGGGCACTCAGGAGTGCCCCCCATTTTGAACTGCTCCAAAAGTCAAAATACAACATTGGAAGCTGCTTTTGTCCATTGCAGACGTATAATTACAGCATAAAGGTAAGATTTATTTTATAAACAATTTTCAGCACGGGTATGATGTAAAATATTTTTTACAGGTAGTAGTGAGTGAATGTTTGAATATAATTGTAGTAAAGACACAGCGTTAACCTTATCTTTGTTGTGATAAAATTAAGGGATTAAAAATGGCATAATTTTGTTAGTTGCCCCCAAACATTAACTTTTTTCCATGGTACTTTTATTACTGAACTAGTAATGTAAGCAAAGAAAAGCAGTCCTAGTGGTTGTTTGAATAAGATTAGAAAGTATTTCCGAAAGGGTGGTACCTCCTGCCATTATTACAGGGCATCAATGGGACGAACAAAATGTATCGAGATAGTGCCTATCATGTAATAGAATAACGTTCTACACGATCTGATGGTTGAAAGGTCTATCAAATATTATAAATTAATTTTCATCGATTAAATTATGTTTTTATTTAGAGAATAGTCGGTGTTACAAGACCAGCTAACCAGTTGGAGGAGGTCCGTTATCTTTACAGTGATAAGAGTTTGACTCAGATAACGCGGTAAAACTGAAATCTCATTAGTGTTCATCAATGTAGAATAATGTATGAAATTGGTTTATTGTTGAATAGAAAAAGGTTAAATATTGTTATGCCGCTAACGAAATTCTAATATTAGTAAACTCGTAAACAGACTGCCAAAGCAATGGATGTCCTTTTAATAATTCCCAGTTGGTGTTCAACTTCCTTCTTAGTAGACAGGATTTAGTAACGGGCATCGACCTGGAAGCGGAAGAAAAACATTAAATTGAGTTTAAGTATTACAATTCACTTTTTCAAGTTTTCTGCTCTACAACTTTCTTTAAATAATACACACTTGTATATTTAAGATCTTTGGATTTTGTATAATTAATTTGATTTTTATGTTTTATAAGTGTAAGCCCCGAATTGTACTGCATTCCAGTTGTAATTCTGCATACAATAGAAAGTTTTAATATCATAGGATCGAAGTGGATTTTTTAATAGCTACGTTTAATAGTGGATCAGTCCAAATATCTATTTCCAAAAAAGATAATAAATAAGATTTAAAAAGCAGAAAGGAAATTTTTGTTCGACAGTTGTAAGAAAATAACTCGGATGGGACAGAAAGAAAGATTTCTGATCATAAATATAGAATCAGTTTTCTCTGAATCAGGAATGACAGACTACCAATCGTAGGTTGTACAGGGCCGTGGAGACATACCCTTTTATTTATTCAGTATCAAGTGTCGTTTCTTTCTCAGCCATAAAGATGTCGAACAAGATTCACGTCCAGGCATTTGTCCTTGTGAATATTGGAGGTACAATTGAAGTATTTATTATGAATCTATGATAACCGATATCCTACATATGTGAAAAATATAAAACTCAGCTGATAAAATATAGTTAAAGTTAGAAACGATACAGTTAATTGTAATAATATACAAGTATAGTACACTTAAACCAGAGGTGATAAAGTGATATAACTTCGACTGTTTATAAAGCATAATAAATTTCGATTAAGTGGTTGATAACATTTCTTGTACTTAAATCTGATGTAGGTAGTATATTAGAGACTAGCTGTTACACTCACCGTCACACCCAAGTTTCAAATCTAAGTCTTTAGAATACGTAGTAAAAGCACTGATGATGTAATATGATGGGTCCCTATTATATTTTTCAAACGTTGCATACACAAAAATATGGCCGACTATTATGACGTTTGCAAGTCTAAGAGCATTTCTGGCTTAAAAATTAATTGCATTTAAGACGCCATAGCTGAGTTTGTCTTGTTGTCCTGACCAAGAAAAAATATACATAGGTTACGTAAAACTAAAAAGCGTCTACTTCTGGCAATTATAATTCACTTCCGGTTTAATGTATTTACGGTGTCACATTTGAGTTTGCTTTTTACCTCGATGAAGGAAATATACGATATACGTAGTACTGAGAAGACTATTACACTCAAAAAGCATGTTCTTTCGAGTTTGACTTTAGCTACTTCGTCGCCGATTTGCTTTTCTTAAGACAAATGAGGACTCCAGATTCCGGGAGTCAAGTTTGTGATAGGGTAAGATTTCAGCCTCTGCAGTAAGCGTAAGGTGAACTTGAGCTAAACTCAACATCTAAATTGAATTAGCCGTTCCACCATAGCTACGTTATGTATTTGTGTTTTTGGAACTGTACAATGGCAAATAAAGGCTAGTTGAGGCATGTTAGTGTTCATTCCTCTGTCTTTATCAACCCACTACAAAACTGCCATATCATAAATGTCAAGGAAGCTAACCAGTTTAGAGTACCTTATATATGCAAAGATTTCCAGCTTTGTTCATTAAGGTGGGATTTAAAATAGTATATTCAATTAAATAAACTTTTTAAATTCATCAGTCGAGTAAGAGTTAGATAGTAACTTTCTCTTTACTATCTACATCACACTACTAATTAATGAAGATTTACCTAATATTTTCATTTAAGTAAAAATAAAATTCAGTTTCAGCTTCTTTGAATAACTTCAGCTGTAAGTGTCAATAGCTTTTTAGTGTTAAAATTGTGATTATGAATAAATATAATAATAATAATAATAATGCATTTTCTGAGTTAAAAATTATTCCAGGATCCTTCTAGAAATGTTTCTGATCCTTCTAGTAATATAAACATTCCGTGGACATTATTAAATATTAAAAAATAGCCAAATTAATCCAGCCACTCTCTAGATTAGCGCTTAATAGCATATTTAGCGATTAATTATTATTAGTATAACGAT
This sequence comes from Homalodisca vitripennis, assembly GCF_021130785.1. Taxonomy (NCBI): domain Eukaryota; kingdom Metazoa; phylum Arthropoda; class Insecta; order Hemiptera; family Cicadellidae; genus Homalodisca; species Homalodisca vitripennis. Next base: position 30,661 of record NW_025779915.1, read on the forward strand.
AAACTTTTGTTGGACACTTTGTCTAGATTTAAATTACGGATTATATTTGTAGCTAATTTTTATATGGCATAAATGTGTTTTACAGAAGCACAGACCAAATTCAAACATTTATGCGAGTCATTTACCCAATAAAAAGGATTTAAACTAAAAAAGAACCATAGAGTTGGAGCAATAACGAATAAACACTATATCTTGAAAATTTAATCTAAGTAAGGCAGACACTAATAGAACTTTCCAGCGGCTTGATAACACACGTCATCTATTCTACAGTTGAAACAGTTGGAGAAACTTGAATGGTAGCTATTACAAGTTGTAATCACGTGACCTACTTTCGTCCTAATGGTGCAATTACCAGGTGGTCTCACAACTTTGAGAAATTAATAACACTTAAAATGTTATGTACATGAACAACATTCAGAGAAACAAAATGTAAAATGCGTGACTATTTCCAGTTGTTCAAGAAAATAAAGGAACGATGAAAAGGAAAATGTTTACCAAAATATCTCGCTCTTTATACATACTGAGTGAAGACGTTACGTCAGTGTGCCACTAATTAGAATTCCCAAACAATCCCTCCAGCAGTGAAGACGTTGTTCACGGCAAGCTATTCACCAAGGGCCAAAACAAGAAACATGTCCTTGCAGTTAGAATTAGTGTTCTAGTTGTAATGGAAATAAAAATACCCATGTCTCATGTGCAATTTGCATGATTCTTAAAATATAAATCACAATGGAATCACATCATGGCCCACACGATAGCCTTTTATTTGAAAGCACATGGAATCTGCTCAATAAGTATTTTACAAACTCTTAGTATCCACATGACATCTATAAATCTGCCAAAGGGTCAGCAATGGTACAGTAAACCCATACAGGCAATGACAAGATAATCCTTGTGACTGTGCGGTTTGTCATGAATATTCACAATATCCACAGCACAGCCATACAGTCAATGAGAAGATAAACTTTGAGACTATGTGGTTTGTCATGAATATTCACAATATCCACAGCACAGCCATACAGTCAATGAGAAGATAAACTTTGAGACTATGTGGTTTGTCATGAATATTCACAATATCCACAGCACAGCCATACAGTCAATGAGAAGATAAACTTTGAGACTATGTGGTTTGTCATGAATATTCACAATATCCACAGCACAGCCATACAGTCAATGAGAAGATAAACTTTGAGACTATGTGGTTTGTCATGAATATTCACAATATCCACAGCACAGCCATACAGTCAATGAGAAGATAAACTTTGAGATTATGTGGTTTGTCATGAATATTCACAATATCCACAGCACAGCCATACGCTCAGTGAGAAGTTAAACCTTGAGACTATGTGGTTTTGTCATGAATATTCAGAATATTCTAAGCATAGTCATTATGAAAGTTTGTTCAAATCAGTTACGTTGATCTTCCAAAGAGGCGAACCTTATATTTTAAGGCATGTCATTTCAGATTTTGGATTATCCCGTCAACTCTATCCTTTCTATTCCACGTAGCTAGTCTAGAGTTGTATAGATACACAGTTTTCACAATAAACGGGTATATGTGACTAGTAAAGTTGAAAACCTAATGCATCATCAAGTATTCATTTTCATTAAAATATAGAGCTAATTAAAAAACCACATTTTTTGACACTAAACAACAAATCTAGCCATTTATTTTGACACTTCTTTCCAGTATTAAGTTAGTTAATAATTTTTATTTAGCGTCCATTTAATATTAAAAGACTCATTACTCGGTTTGCTGCTAGAATCTCGTCCGTATCACAACTTTCACTGTACGAAAGCAGCAAGAGCGGTGAAGTTTTAGCTTTACTGAGGTTGATTAATCACTCATAATGACGTCATCTTAAGCCAGACAACCTCAAGGGAGAATATTTTGTGCTGCTTAGCGTATCTGACGTTGACTGATTATGCCATTAGAATTGCAGAGATTTTATTAACGCTACTTCAGGAAGAAGTAGGCTAATTCATAATGTGCTATTTATGTAGACAGTTGCTACTTGCGAAAATAAAATAAAATTTTATTGGTATGAACTATCCGGGATAAGTGCATCTTAAAATATACTCCTGACATAAATCCTCATATCCTTGTAACCTTCCCAGCCAACAATAAAAGAGACGACTTTAACGACAGAGATATAGCGCACTCAGCTCAATTGGAGGCTTGCACTTCATCATCAATTTCAGTACTTTGTCTCGGCATACTACAGGCTTCTTGTCTTTCTTGTGATGGCTTTATGTAAAATAAAAACAAATTATACCTCTTTAAATAATAATTTTTATTACTCATACCTAAATCATAGTCATAAAAATTCCATTTTCAATCTTCGTTAAGGTTTTTACATTCTATTGTCAAAAATAAGCGTTTACATTATTCTGGACGTATTCTATCGTGTGATCCGATAATCACATAATCGGATCCCTCATAGCAAAGGTACGAAACGCCATTTCTCATCTTAACTCCTGCTAATATATCTAGACCAACACAGTTTTATTAAAATTTTACAACAGCGCGATACGCTGAAAAAGCAGGAAATCAACTCTCGATTTATCGGAAAACTCAATAGAACAGATTTTAAATTTGAATAAGAATGTATACAATTTTACAATTCAATTTCTTAAATTTAATCTTTACTCCTACCATAATTTCATTCACCATTTCTTTTCTAATGTTTAAAGTATAGATAAAAGATAAAATCTGTCATAACATCTAATTAATTAAAAAATGTATAATTGAAACGATTTTACCAAGCGAATCTGACTGGCAAAATGAACAACATGCCCTAGTGGTAATATTTATACCTCTCAAGATCTGCATATTTAACTCGCCCCCTTCTTGCTGTTGATATTCCACAAATCTTGATTAACCCAGCCTCTCCTGATGTTACTGCCGCCTATAACAGAGTTTATGTTTATCCTAATACTATGTAGACTTTAATTAAAATATCTCTGACTATACAGTCCGAACGAAAGTACCTTACTTTTTATGTGCGTCTTCATCTAGCTATTTTGGATTGATGTATGTGATAGATTTTCAAGGATAGATGTTTAGTCCAGAATTTGTTTGCATTGTAGAAGATTGCATTGTAGATTAAAAACAAATAACTGGATTGTTTTTAATCAAAAGCGAAATTATTCCTAAAAAAAAGATCATTAGTTGCCGTGATAGTTTTGTTAGTTTTTGTAGAAGTAAAAAAAAACTTAAGAATATATAATAATAATTTTTCTTAAATCTTATTTTTGTTAGCTTGACTTACTTATACTAAACTATCAGACACGTAAATAAACTCTAAATCAGCGTCGGATAATCATATACAGACGTTTACAGCGTAAACCGTCTTACACGTTTACAGCGTAACCGTCTTACACGTTTACAGCGTAACCGTCTTACACGTTTACAGCATAACCGTCTTACACGTTTACAGCGTAACCGTCTTACACGTTTACAGCATAACCGTCTTACACGTTTACAGCGTAACCGTCTTACACGTTTACAGCGTAACCGTCTTACACGTTTACAGCATAACCGTCTTACACGTTTACAGCGTAACCGTCTTACACGTTTACAGCGTAACCGTCTTACACGTTTACAGCGTAACCGTCTTACACGTTTACAGCGTGTAACCACGCCCAATCTCTGTATCTAGTTCTCTGACGCTTTAATAACTTTTATTTAGGTTCCAGGCAGTCGATGTTGTTTCAAGTTAGAAATATATATCCTGAAAAAATTATTGTTTCATATTTTTCACCCTTTCGTTGCCTTCCCATTTTGACTTCTAAGAAAACTATCGTGGCTGACAATCGAGTTTTTTTTGTAGGAAAGAAATCTTCCACAATTACCAAGAAAATTCTGATTGTATGCTTACAGAGTGTGAATTGACTCTCAGCTACTGGTCTATTAACATAGCTATCGCTGTCTCGCGGTAGTCAAGTAGTATTTTTGAAACGTAAATAGGTATTTTTGTTGAAGACTCTTGGAGAAATTGGAAAATTCTTTAAATATTATTAAATGTTAATGAAAAAACTACTTTTCCAAATTGTTTATTTTTTGGACGAGGCCTTTCGAAACCAAACGTTTCATCTTCAGACAAATCCACAAATACATTTACATATTGCTTGTTACAATTAATGTTAAAATAGTTTATGGTGAAAATATGCAAATACAAAAATTTCTGAAATATTTCAGCCAGTATGAAAAATTAGATTTGACTAAAATTTAATTTTTTAATACATTGAGAAGAAAGAAGACGGGAATTTTCAATATTGATATGTTATTTTTAATATTAATTCTAACAAGCAATATGTAAATATTTATTTGTGGAGCTGCCTGAAGATGAACCTTTGGTTTCGAAAGGCCTCGTCCAAAAAATAAACAATTTTGAAAAGTATTGTTTTCATTCACATTTAATAATATTTAAAGGTATTTTTGTGTTTATACGCAATTTTAACCCGAATGGTCAAGTAATTTTCATGAGTAAAGATAAAAATCCGTTATTTATCCAAGCGCTCACTCATATTGTATTAGGAGGTGTTCTATCTTTTTTAATGAATATAAGCCAACTTCACATTACACAGTATATGTAATGAAATCCAGGCAAAATAGTGAATTTGGGTTTATGTAAAAATGTGCACTTGGTCCATCAAAAGATATTTGTTATCTCTATCTCGCATGTGTAGTTGTTGTCTTTGGATCAATAAAATATCTGGTTTTTTTTTTCTGTAAAAATAATTAATGAATATTTTAACTAGAATTATTAGCAGATTTTAGTGATATTCGCGATTTTCATTTCATGACACGTTGTGCAATCAGGTTGAAATTACTTAAAGATTTCAAATTACCACAATCCAAATGAAATCTGAATGGTAGCCATGAATTCGTAAAAATGTAAATACACCAATAAGAATGAATACAAATTGTATGGTAGTCAGTTTTAATTTATCTGTGTATGAAAGTAATATTGCAACCGCCTCACTCAAACAACGAACGCCTCCACTTAGTTCTCCCGTGAACTGCAGTCGAGTAGGAACTATACAATATTTATTGTATCCGCACCATACATTGAAAACGGTTATCCTGATAAACTGCAGTTACTAACAAAGCAAATATTCAATAGTATTTTTAATGAGTTTTAATTAGTCACACATAAAGATCGAACACTTATTGACTGTAAGGCTAACAAGTATAGTAGTTGTAGTGAACTTATCCGTTCTTTAAGGTTCAGGAGTAACTTTTAATTTTTAGTCCGACAAGTATAATATTTAGTACAAGAGATTATTTTCGAAAATATTCTTTTACAACTGAAGTCCTTGAACTGAACAAACCTGGATTATTGAGGCTACAAGAGAATATCCCCAGAGGAAAATGCCAAGAAGAGAAGTCAGAATTATTCAGCTCTATAGAGAATTGAATATTGACATGCTACAATTTGTCCTGTAGGGCAAGTAGATCTTGGAGAAGCCCTTTGTCATGCGATGCTAGAGTTTGGGATTGAATTGTGGGAAAAATCATATTTGAAATATATGGGCAAACTATAGATCGATCTATTGCTAATTTTTCGAAATCGATACACTTAGTACAAATGTAACAAGTGTTTGCTTAGGAATTAACTAACTATTATACTAATTAACACAATTAATTAACTACTTGACTAATGCAATGGAAATATTTTATATTGCCTAAACTAAATCTTAAATTATTAAAGATTCTGTAAATCTTTGTTTTTACATTTTTGAACACGCTTTGAGATTTATTAGTCAAGATTTATAGCTCTGATATACGTAATAGGACCTGTATAACGGATGTTACATAAATAACGAGACATAGTGGAAACAATTATTTAACCATAGATAAATTAAACATCGGTTAATTGCTTTAAAACCAATTACAATTTGTGCTTTTTACTTGTACCACTAATTCAGTAATTTAATGAGACCAAATGCAAATCTTTTATTGTCCGTGATACATTATTATAAAATATTTTACACCCTACGACAATTATAAAACATAATACCATAATAGCACCAATGATTCATAAAATACAAGTGGAAAATTTACGGCATCGTTTTAATGGCTACTTTCATCATAAAGTTTCAAGAACTGTCAGCCATTAGACACAAACTAATGGGACAGTTTGATTTGTGTGTGTTTATTGTGTTGCTATACTGAGAATCAAGTTAAGGTGAATTCTGTGATCAATACCACTTGACTTCGTCACTGCTGCAATATACATAAATGTCTTTATTTACAAAATCACATAACGATTGTACTGGTTATATTTTATAAATTTTCGTTGCAAATATTATATAGAACATAATAATGTGCCTTACATAAATTTATAGCCTTATTTTTTAGATAAAACCCAATATATATTTTATAACAAAAGGTGTCTTCTATTTGAATTAGAGGTCATTAGACTAAAAGTAGTTGATGTGAGGATGAAAAAAACTTCTTTTATGCAAATTTTCAGTTTATTTTGATTAAATTTTTAAGTTTGTGGTTATTAGTTTATGTGTTTCTGTTTATATGCGTAAAAAAATTAATATTATGTAATTTCAGCAGTAATATTACTAGAGAAAAGTAATACATAAAATTGAGGGAGGGCAAACGTATAGTTGCCACGAAGTAAGTAACGGTCAAAGGTTATTAGATCAGACTTCACTCAACTTTATAGTGACTTCTGGTTATAAATTTTGTAACATAAAAGCTAAAGGGTCTACCGGTGTCCTCATACAAACTCCCAAGAGTACAAGGATATCAGGAAAAAGCTATAGCATGGTTTATTCGTTTAATATTAATGGGATGGTACGAAAATATTTGTTTGATTATTCAATGGACTATACTAGTTGATTATTTTGGTGGCACGTAATTATAAGAACTAAAAAAACACATTGAGTTAAAGATTTATTCGTAAGATCAGCCATCGATTAAAACAACGTGACGACACTCCCTCTTGTTACCCGACATAGCTTTCATCAAATCGTGTGGTAGAGTGTCCGCCTGTCTGTACGTGTGATAACTCTCAACAGAACTCTTTGAAGTCGGTACAGAATTCCTCGTCTTGGTCCAAGGATGAACTCTATAGATATTTGAAACAAAACGTTATAGTGAAATGTAAAAGTAAAATTTAAAAGTTCCAACATCGGTCTTATCAGTAACGATACGAAAACTAGGAAATTGCGTAATAATAAAGCTACTTTGTTGGATTAGTTAGTGCCCTTGTTAGTGTTCATTCGAGTCCTTCAATACTTCTTTATATCGATTTATTTCAATCCGGTTGTTAGATCCGTAAGATATTGTCTTACTCAAATTTATAGTGTTATAATTTTAAATCGACAAGTGATTAATTATAGTACTTAACAAGAAACATATAAGCGTTGAAACACAAACAGCAATTCAAACTAACTTAGTTATTTAAAATATTCGTGAATGAAAAGAAATATTTATGCATATCACCCAAAAATAATTATTTGTTACATAATAAATAAATCGTTAAAAGCTCTAAGCATTTGAGGATATTGAGCCTCAGAGATTACTTTGTGTAAAAATACTACCGGGAATTATGGGAAAGTGAGATAACACCCCGGCGAACAGTTCTACAGTTAAAGCTGAGCTGTTGGAGAAACTTCAATGGTGGCCATTATGTCAGGGTAGTCATTATGGGGGTCTAATCAAGTGTCTAGCCTTTGTCTTAACGATAAGCTCGTTTCTTGTTCTCCTAATTATAGCAAATAGTGACGAACTCCGAAGAGGAACTCAAACTGTGTTTAAAGTTGCCTCGTAAAGTACTCGAATATGTGACAGTGGAGGAAATATTCCGATGCTTTTTACAATGCGAAATTCACTTTGTAATGGAAGACTGTCATTGATGATAATGATATGGCACGCAGTAAAGGGGTGAACAAAACACACGTATGTCTTTACATACACGATATTTGGATGGCCATTTTGTCAAGTGTTAGTATATTTTAAATTCTTAACAACGAATTTACAAAAGGAAACTGTCCTGTGGAGATATCTGGCATTTCAGATACAATGTGAATGAACATAAAAATCAAATGATTAGTCATTGTAATGTAAATGGATGACGTCTCGGTGTACAATTTACAGATTATGTTCATAACAAAACTTACTCGCCATACATACATACTTATTCTAAACAGCGCATTACTGTTATCGTTATTGAAACTGGTAGCTACTAAAAAATGTTCTGTAACTTTTTAAAATAACCTAATTTAATAAGCAAAATAATTTGTCCCATCAATTTTTCTTAACCGGTCGTATATTCTGAATTACTTTTACAGAATATAGAATAAAATTTGTAGTTTTAGATTATAGAAAAGAAATAGTAAAATGCCTTAATTCATTAACCTACTTTGTCCCAACCCCTACGACTTCTTATAAAAGGGCCAAGTCGCCATACTTATTACAAACAAAACCTCTCCGTATTATTTACAAGGTAGGTAATACCACAAAAATGTTGCGTAACAGGATTTACGTCGCCATACTTGTTACAAACTAAAACTCCCCGTATTATTTACAAGGTAGGTAATACCACAAAAATGTTGCGTAACAGGTTTCACTGAGGTTGCACAACGTAACCGAGTTAGTTCTCGAGATGTTATGTGGACTGACAAATATCATACAGGACATACATTGTTACATCTGCCGTCCAAAAATAATAGAAATTGTGGCTGCCTCTTGATTGATAGGCATCAATAACGCTCAGCCAAATTCCAGGTTGGACATGAACTAGAAGTGAATAGTGGACATGAAGAAGAAGAACTAGAGTAGAATAGTCACTGGTGATGAAACATGGATTCACCACAACTCCAGAGACCAAACGCCAGAGTATGGTGTGGCAAAAAAAAGGAGAGGCAGCTCCTCAAAAAGCCAAAGTTTTTGAGTCGGCAGGAAAGTTAATGGCTACAGTTTTTTGGGACTGCCGTGGAGTGTTATTGATTGACTATCTTCCTTGTGGCGAAACCATAAATGCAGAAAGGTATTGTGAAGTTCTCACCAGACTTCGGCGGGCAATACAGAATAAACGGCGCGGACTTTTGTCGCGCACGGTTCTGCTTATTCAAGATAACGCCCGACCACACGCTGCTCGTGCAACAATGGAACTTTAGAGGAAATTTAAGTGGGATGTTTTTGGTCATCCTCCATACTCACCAGAGCTTGCGCCTAGCGATTTTCATCTGTTTCCGGAGCTGAAAAGACACATTGGCGGTCGGCGATTTGCCAACAGCGATGACCTTCAAAATGAGGTGGATACTTGGCTTAAAAATTTTGGCGGGTGAATTTTGTGATGCTGGAATAAAAAAACTACTTCCTAGATACCAAGAGTGCTTAGAAAGGGATGGTAACTATGTAGAAAAAATAAGGTATGATGTAAAAAGTTGAATAAATGTGTTTCAGTTATTTTTTGAGTCTTTTTAACTGTTTCATAATTAATGGAAACTCACTTTTTGGATACCCCTCGTATCATCGAAGTCAATGTTGCATATAATATGGAAATAAAGCTTCTTGCAAAGCGTCAGTTCTATAGGTTATTTCGTTTACGAACAATTGTGCTGGCAGACGAACCTAAATTAAAGTTTTCAATCCTTCAAGTAATAATTCTGTCATTAAAATATTTACAAAACAAGAGTTTTCTTGTAATGATAGACAACACATGTTTTATCATGTGAACTTATTAATGAATTAGTCATGAATAGAAAAAAATTATAATAAACTGTTAATGAACGGTTTTAATGTTTTGTACTCAACCCCCTAATAGGGGTATGAAGCCAAGCGCTTTAAGATTTGACGAACTAACTTTACCAAGGTGATAAATTAACCGTAACGACATCGTCTTGGGCCAATAATCAGCCTCAAGGGAGAGGATGTCGTGTGATATAGTTGATCTGAGGTTGATTGATGACGTCACTGATTCTGCGGGAATTTGTATAGGCCTGCTCTGGATGACATAATATAAGTCAACTTCTACAACGCCGTCATTTACTAAGCGATCAAAGTAGATATTGACTGAGCGTTAGCGAATCCTATCACTCGAGGGAACGGAAGAAACGTTATGTCTTTCTGTGCGCACATATAACGGGAACAGAGTAGCTCATGGACATAAAATTTGACATTGAGATTCATTAATAAATTAGTAACATTGATTTTAATGATGTTGCACGTCAATTCATTGGATTTTGCTGAGCGTTAGCGAACATTTTAGATTTGTCTTATAACATAACAATAATATCGAGAGAATTTACAGACTAAATAAATTTCTAAATTACATAACTATAATCATGAGGCAAAATGTGACCCTTGTAACATAATGAGATTACTTAGTGTAATGCATATTTATCTTGTTAGGATAAAGATCAGTTTAATGAGTTAAAATGTATACTGGGATACTCGAATGGAAACCAGTAAGTTCTAGTAGGTCATTCGAATTATGAATGACAGATTTAGCTTAAAAACCCACAAATGCCTTGTTATTGCTTGGCCTGGTTGTATTGAACTGGATTAGCCAAATTTTTCAAACAACTCCAAAACATTTATTTAAATACTTTTAACCTTATTGCCAAATCCTTTAAGTAATGTATTGCCAACGTAGATGTAATATTCCCAAAGTAATAAGATAACATATGAGGACTGTCTGGTGATCAACTAGGACATGAGGTCAGTTCCGTAACAAAGTTACATGTTTTTCTATGGTCTCATGTGACCAAATCTTGCTCGGTTAACCTAAAGTGTTCAGTTAAATTAGACTGTACTAATTAAATAACCTTGTTCATGGAAATAGAGTTAATTTAAATACCTCTGTGAATTTGATGCAATTACAGATCACGTTTAAAACCGGGAAAAATGTTAAATCTCTCAATTGTATCTGTATTTTTAAATTTGATTGACTTTAAGTAATAAAATTCAGATTTTAAGTAAACGTCTTTAGTTAGATTATGCCCAAATAAGCTTTATGAGGCACTAAGTCTCATTAATCTATTTCCAGTTCAGGATATAAACCAGCCAGAGGACTTAATCTGTAGTAATTAGGCTTGGGAATAAAGTCAAAATAGTTAAATTTAAAACAATTTAATTCGTCTTACTGTGTGTCTTACATTATGTCATATTGAATAACATTTCACGCTAAATTGTTTCTTTACATATTAGAAATTATACATACAAAGCATCGTGTAGGTATATACAACACCCAAAAAATACATACCTATACTACGCTCCCATATGCTAGTAACAGGAACCTTTAGGTCTGTTATAATGTTATAATCAATCGTTATGTTTGCTCATTGTGATTGTTTAATATTTTCGTATCATCTTAGTTACCAATAATAGTACTGTATTATTAATCATTAAGTAGGTAAATAAGTGGGATGAGTCTGCTCAAGCGATTTATTTATATAATCTAAAGCCAACAAGATACTTAAATTAAATAACTTACAAACTTCGTCATTGTCTGTGTGTTATACTATATAAAATGGCATCCCGTTTCCCTACTACTATGTATCAACTCTGTGTCAAAACGGTTTTGGATTCTGAAAAAGGAGTTCAGTGTGATAATAAATGCTCTAGATTGTTCCATGTATCCTGCACTAAGATGCCGGATACAGAATATGAAAAATATGCAGACGATAAAAATAAAATATGGCTTTGCTCCAATAGTAACGATCTTTTGCTGTTAATACCAGACCAAAAGTCGGAGGTTCTCAGATGCAGATCTTCTCTTTCCACCAAGGATGACTTAAAGGCTGTCAGAGCTAGTATTGCTGGATTGAAACAGTATCTGGCCGATATTCTGAAAAAGTTTAATGACTTTAAACCCCACCTGGAGGCTACTGAAAATATAATCAATATTATTGAAAATCAAATTGGAACTGTGGGTGGGTCAGAAAAGTTATCGGTGAACTGAATGATCGGGCAAGAAGGGCCTTTAATGTACTGATTTACAATGTTACTGAATGAAGAATCCTGATACAAGAAGTAGAATAGCGCATGATAGGGTTCTTGCCGATAAACTTATCCAGGTCGTCATCCCTGGTATGGAGAATGAATATAAAATACTGAGGGAAAGCCTGTTAGGGATAAACCTCGACCAATGATAACTTTTTACAGCGAAAATGTAGCGCGTCGTTTCTGCGAGTTGTTTTCTCATGATTTGGTATATAAAGTTGATGTAGCCTTTAAAAACATTAGCAACTGCAGAGGCAGAACCCCCAGAGAAAGCAAATGTCTTAATGACCTTAGAGCTGAACTTGAGAAACGATCCAAAGATGGCGAAAAAGATCTAACTATAAAATATCGAAACGGTATCCCTACAATCACAAGTACTAATTCTAAAATAATGTACACGGCAATACACCAATTGGAGTTTATTATCAGAACGTTAATGGCCTTAGAACAAAATTTAATCAACTTATTGAGGTAGTAAATGTGTGCTTACATAAAATAATAATACTTACTGAGACTAATTTATCGCCGGACTGCTTGTAATCGGGGCTGTATAAATACTCTGTCTTTAGAAGAGTCAGGTCAAGTCTTACCAGTGCGGAGAATTCGGGTGGTGGAGTCTTAATCGCTGTCCATTTCGACCTACCATCCTTTGAAATTACCTCTTCAGTTGATAATGTGGAACATCTCTTTGTGTATGCCAGATTTTTGGGTCGCAACATGCTTATTGGTACAGCATATATCCCTCCCAGCTCATCTTCTGATATTTACTCCTGTTTCTATGATGCCACTGAAGAAGTTTGCTCTTCCATGGATCCTACCACTTTTGTGGCAATAGCCGGTGATTTCAACCTACCTAATGTTAACACAAGCACACATGACAAATCAAGCTCTGATTTGACACTCAGCTCTAGTCTCTTAATCAACTGAACTACCGTAGTTTTCTGCAACTGACACAAGTAAACAAAATTAATAATGCTAGAGGGGTTCCACTTGACCTGGTTTTCAATTATGGTTCTGAACTTCAAATGAGACCATGTGCTGATTTTTTGCTTCCAGAAGACGATGCCCATCCTGCGTTGGGATGTGATATTCGGTCCAATTCTACGAAAAAAAAGCATCTCGTCACTATAGTACCAAATATCAACAAGTGCAATCTTGCTGAGGTCTACAAATGGATTCAGCGAAGACCATATCCCGATGTAGGCTCCCCGGTGAGTGCCGAGGGATCATTTATTCGTTTTTGCAGTGATCTGAAGTGTGCCATTGTCAAGAATTGTCCTATGAAGAGAGAAGATCGGACTACCTTCCCATGCTGGTTTTCAAACCAACTTGTTGCATGTGTAAAAAAAAGAATCAGCTCCGTGCTCTATACAAGAGAATTATGCACACAGAAGATTATACTAATTTTCAAGCGAGTTCGTGACCAATGTAAAAGGCTGACCAGGCAATGTCATTCTGATTATTGTTGCAAAGTCGATGGTAGCCTGACATCAAATCCAAAGTATTGCTGGAGTCATCTTCGCAATATAAGTAAGGCATCTCAGATACCTAACAGCCTTCATCTTGATGATCGGTCGGAAAACGAACCTCCATTTATACAACTCTGTCTGCTACTGCTCCTGATTACTTGTTTAATAACAACGTAAACATTTCTTCTATAGCCGTAACTGCAACCGAGGTAGAGGAGGGACTCAAGAACTGCCAATGACTGTTCCACGGGGCCTGGTCGTGACATGGTCTCTCCTGGTGCACTCAGGTTTTGCAGTGCGGTACTGGCTCCCCACCTTGCTATCTATTTCAATAACCTGCTTAACCATAGAGTTTACCCGTCATGTTTGAAGATTGGATTTTTAGTGCCTATCCATAAGTCTGGGGATTGATCCAATGTAAAGAATTATAGACCAATAGTAATCCATCCGACATTGGCTAAATTTTTTGAAAAACTCTTTCTGAACCGCTTAACCTTCGCTTTCAAAAGCACAATAATTACAGCATGATAGATCGACCACAACAAATTTGGCGGATGCTATCGGCCTTCTTAAAAAGTAACCAACTTGATTGTCTCTATCTGGATTTCTGCAAAGCTTTTGAAAGAGTTTTCCACTTTTACTAGGTAAAAACACTAGAGGAACTGGGTGTTACGGGTTCTTTACTGGCTTGGTTTCGGAGTTACCTGGTTGGAGGTACCTTGCATGTGAAGTTTGCTTGTGTACTTTCAAGGGCTGTTCATGGGTCTTCTGGTGTACCTCCAGCTAGTCACTTAGGACCCTTCCTGTTCTGCTTATTTATTAATGACATCGGTAGTTTTTTGAGAGCTCATATTTGGTATTCGTGGACGATGTCAAGATATTTAAAGAAATCTCTTCTGCTGATCAGCAAATCGAGTTGCAAAGGGACCTGGAGAGGATCCAGGACTGGTGTCGAGCTAATCACATGGATTCAAATGTAGAAAAATGTATGGTCATTTCCTACACGAGAGCAAGGCGTATATGCCAGTTTGATTATATGCTAGACAGTGTTATTCTTCGAAGGGTCTTTAGTGCTCGTGACCTTGGTATTCTTTTGACTTCTACTCTGGACCTCAGTGAGCATATAACTAACATTGCAAACAAATCTGCAAGAATACTTGGGCACATCAGTCGCACCTGTCGGCAGAACTTCTCCATCACATCATTTAAAGCTCTCTATGTTGCACTTGTTCGGCCTATCTTGGAGTTTCTACGGTGGTCTGGTCCCCCTACCAAGTGGGACCAAGCCAATTCAGGGTTCAGTGCAGAGGCAGTTCCTTGGTCGTCATCAAACTTGGCTTCCGGTACAGGGATGTTGATGTGCAAGAAATTCAACGCAGTCTTCAACTACCCACCCTTGCATCCCGAAGAATATTAATGGTCATCGTTTTCTATCAAAAATTATTGAATGGTCTCATCGACTCTCCGGAGATTCTTCGCCAGGTTAATTTTCATGTTCCTCGCAGATCCAGACACTGTCAGCTTTTCTGCAAGCGTCACCATTCGACAAACTACCACTACCACAGTACTTTACCTAGACTAATGAGAACTGGTAATGCCGTATGTCCTGAAGTTGATTTTTTTGGTTCCTCTCTTGCTGCCTTCAAAAACAGATTAGCTACTATAATTATGATTGAGTAGTTGTCCTCTAAATCTTGGTTCATATAAAAATATTATGTTGTTATTATTATGTATAGCCTATTGTTATGTTGTTTTAAGTCTAATTTCATAATTTAATTTATTGTTATTGAAGTTGCCTTATGTTAATGATTTTCAGTACTTAGTATTATTTTATTATATTTAAAACTATATTATGCTATATTGTAGTATTACTATTTATTTTTATATCATTGTATCTGCATGTTAATCAGCCATTCTCCACTATTAATTGAATGTAAAAAGGTGTATTGCCGTGTACAAATAAACAGTTATAATTGAAAAAACAATTGATTGTCAAGCAAATTCTGCTCGAGGATTAGGAGTAAAGTCTCGCAGTGGAGTTTATATTGACTTCTCTTCATCAGGATTTGCATATATCGCCTGCCTTCCCTTGCTACTTTTATACAACAATCCTTAATTAATATCACCAATCTTATGGTACTGTTGCCGTATACGTATATATGACATTTGATTTTATCACACTTAGAATTTTATTTAAGATTTACCATTTAGAGCTAAACTATTCAGCATCATCATTTCTGTATATTCTATCCATATTTTTAACTCCCTCAAGGATTTTCTCTGTGTTCATCACTTCATACCTAGTAATATGTAATAATAAAATTTATAATGCCGTTAATTTTGATGTAAGCTGCTCAAGATCATCAAGGTCAGTCTCTATCTAAGTTTGGTGTCACAGCATTTTCGATATTAAGTCTTTGTCAGTGGTTTAAGTATTATGTAAATTTCAATTATCGTAATAAGCACTAACAGATTGGTCCTTGGATACTGGATATTGTATAAAGGCGTGGCTTTCTAATATTTTAATCTGGTGTGTCCAATTTCTGACCCCCCCTGGGTGGGGTGGTGTAACCCAAACAGATGTATTTTTATGTATGCTGGTCTATGATATTCTGTACTGAATTTATATATTTAAAAAATTAGGTACACCACCCCACACATGCCTATTAGACACTGACCGACCGATTATACAACTATTTCTCATGTAATAGTTCTCTACACTTGACACAAAATGACATTATCGTTTCCGATCTTCGTGCAGCGAAAATTAGAGCGGAAATTTAGAGTTTAGTTCTATTTCACGCTTAGTGTAGCGTCTGAAATCTAATTCTATCACACATTTGGCTTTTAGATTTTGGATCCACGTCGGATCCAAAGAGGTACAAAAATAGTCGACGACGAGTAAGACGTTGAAAACGATATCTTTACATCGGTGCGACATCAGAGATACCTAGACCACAAAAGAGGTCTTTATAGTTTACCCAGCGGCCGTCCATTTTATAATTGTCTCATGAGGTGCACAACTGAGTCGAATATTATGTTTTTAAGACCTTTAAGCACGGTGTAGTTTGCGTCAACGTCACGGTAAAATAGAGCTAAACTCAAAATGCGCATAGAAACAATCCCTTACACCCTAGATAGCCATGTTATGTGTAGGAAACTTGGCTGCTCCACTACCAAACTACACTACTTGAGGTTTAAATTTGTTTAATGTACATATTTACATCTCACATGCATTATTGACGTTTAAGGACAACTTCGAGTGCAGATTTTAGTTAAGTCGTTGCTATTCACTAGGAATGTTAAATGAAACTTCCTTTAAAGTATTCAAAATAAAAACAACCTAAAAGAAATCATTATTAAAAAACATTTATCATTTACTAACAAATACAAACAAGTTAAAAAAAAAAAAACTTTTACATTTAAATTCATCTCTGTGAAGAAAAGCTAACAAAGGATATGCAGCAAAAGGACATTTTGTGTGAGCCCAGATCAGAGCTAATGTGGAACGTTATCAGATTTTGTCAGCGAGAGCTGTCTCTTGTCACAAAAACCTCGCAGGTTCTGAGTAGAAAGGAATAAGGCTGATAAGATCTTCAACTTCAGCTCAATCCAACTCTGACTCTTTCTTACTTCGCGTATAGTAAACATACTGGAAATGAATCCAAAATAATTTATGGCTTTACACATTGGAAATTTTGTATTATAATTTTGAGTCAGAACATTGGCACATATAAATATATATTTTGGAAATCGTCCAGATCATCTATACAATAAAAGAATAGCTATGGGGTACTAGTATTCAATTAGAGTAAATGAAATTATGAAACCAATTTAGACGTGTGTATTATTTACGAAACCTATCATATTACGTACCTTCGTGGTCGGATTAGAGAGACAGTATCTAAAAACATCAAATTTACACTTCTAAAATCAGTGAAATATATTTAAAATTTAAGAATATTTAAGATTTTAAGAAATTTAAAACAACTTCAACAGCAGTACTATGAGTTTTTAGATTGCAGGTGAGTCATTGTTCGGTTATTAATTGAATGGACGATGGGTAATTATGGGACATTCCCCAGCCAGCACTTTCAAAATGTAGAATAGATTTGAAGGTACTCCATGTTGATTCTTTATCAGCATATGAAAATTGTGCGCTATGCATTGGTGAGATTCAGTGGAATATACATTCTGCTGTCGCGGAAAAAATGCCTAACGCATATTAATATTGAAAGTCAGGGAAGAGAAGAAGATCCTTCACTTATAACTGCTAAATGCGGCTTTGACCTTCAGTAATGATTAGAACTTGTTGAAAGAGTATTAAAGGCATTTGAATTATATCTTCGAGAGAAACATGCTGAATTTTTAATTTATCAATGACTGCACCTGGCTGAAGTAAAGCAGAGGTTACAGTTTAACAGGATGGGACGGTCAGAGGAAGGGTTTTTCTAGGCAAGACTCTTACTCAGGGTATTATGAAAAGTGTCTCAAATATTCGCATCTTCCCAATTTATTTAGCACTAGCCTAAACCCGCGGCTCCGCTCGCGTGGCAGTAGAGAGGGCTACATCAATCAAGCATCGAAAAGAAATACTAATTTTATTATACGTTTTTCCAATTAATTTATTGCTCTACTAATACATCGTAGCATATCATAAAATCTATTATAAAAGTTTTTTGTTTATTTTAATGCGTTTTGGTAAACAACGTTATTAGTTGTATTATTTGGAGCATAAATATAAAGGTTCTTCGGGTTTCCGACTCTTGAGCAAGCGACGTATAATTGACCGTGCGAGAAACATGAGGGTTCCAGATGGATTCCTGCGACGTTAAGTGATTGTCCTTGTGCCTTATTAATCGTCATTGCGAACGCAAGTCGAACGGGGAACTGAAGTCTCTTAAATTCAAATGGCAAGTCGGATGGAATTAAGGGGATGCGAGGGATGAAGACATCTTCCCCGGCAGATGTTCCCGACAAAATCGTTGCTTCAATGATATTTGGATGTAAATTTTTGACGGTTAGTCGAGTGCCGTTGCACAATTTTGGTGGTCGTAAGTTTCTCAACATCATTATCGGTGATCCTACTTTCAAGAGTAATTGATGTGACGGCATCAATTTTTTCCAATAAAATTCGTCAAAAAACTGCTCAAAGGAATTCTGTAAAAAAAAAATGTTGAGAAAAACATTCTTCAAAGAATATTTCCATGAGAAAACAAAAATACTTGCCTATTTTTTTAAACCTTTTACTGATGGAAAATAACACTGTTCTTGGAAATTGTAAAAAAGATATCAAATCACGTTTTATCAAAAATTTGACATTTGTGACACGTTTTAAATGTCAAAAAATGTTTGTTTACATAGAAACGTCAAAAATATTTATGTTTACTTAGTTACTGTCAAAAATAACAACAATTTTTTTGTCGCATTATATATGTTTACAAAGAACAGCTGATTAAAAATTTGAAAAGACTCTTTCACTTAATAACATATGTTTGCTGCAATGCGGGTATTTCTGTAACCAGTGGGGCGGAATCCTGAATCGGGAAAGGGATAAAAAGTATCCTATAACCTTCTACAGATCAAGACGAACAAATTAAAAAAAAAAATTAGGCGAATCCGTCCAGCCGTTTGTGAGTGATGCTGTTACACACGAACAGTTTCATTTTTATATATATAGATTTATCCAAGATATAGAATTCAATATTTTCCTAGACCATTAGAAAAGAGTGTAGTGTGTATTCAACTGGATAACTATCAAAATAGATATTAAATTATCAATGTAAACTATTTTATCCACGAAAAACTGAAATTTACAGACAGTATTTGGGGAACACACTAAGAATAAATAATTATAAACAAATGGAAAAGGTATGGAGATCCCTTGGGATTGCAAGTTGTTCAGATTACATGATATTTGTGTTAAATAACCATTAACTGTAATTATTTGAATATATCCTTGCATCTCAAGATAATAAGTTAAAAAGTTTCTAATAAATATTTGATATATAATTATATCAACAATAATTTCCTAGTGACTGTATGTTTTCAGTGCTTGAAATGTAACTATTAATTTGATCTTAAAATTGTACTGAAATAATAAGCACGTTAAATAGTAAATAAATGTGAACTTGTAAAGCACATGCTAATATCTCTGGTTTGTGGTTTTCGTTGCACGAAACATGGGCGAGATGATTACTCAATCTGTTTGTGAAGGTAACACCGCTGTTAATGTGATGCGAGAATACAGTATTTCTGGCTTTGATATGTTAAGTATTACACGTTGTGGTTGCTGTGATAGCTTACGTCATATCCACAGTCAAGTTACGGATATGATAGGTTATTTTAAAATACTTTGTAATGTTTAAAATAGACAGGATTTTTAATTACACTCAATTGAATGGATTTTTCTACCGGAAAACCTCGCAGTATGGATAAAACATATCATCTCTTTGTTCCAGCATCACATGACAAAACTTATACCCACAATAGCATTTTACTACTAAGATAACAAGCTCCTTAATAACGGAGTGCCGATGGCCGAGCGGTCTAAGTCGTTGGACTTTGGGTCTGAGTTAGAGATAGCGCGGGTTCAAATCCTGCCTGTGACCGTTGTACTTTTTATCAGTACCATCGACCTTGTACTGTACCGGCTCTCCCCCTTATTCTGTTGAATAAGATCCTCGCACAGGCCAGTGGCCCATGAGGACGGACAGAATAAGGCTTAAAAGGGGAACAGACTCTCCTTTTTAAAAAAAGTTTGTGATTTTTAGGGTCCACTAACCGATGTCCTTTTAAAGGAACAAACTATCAATTATATCACACAAGCTTCAAGCAATGTTTTTGGAAAAAATAAATAACTAATGTGTCTCATCGTAATGTAACCATATAAATTATGAAAATTAGAATTTGGAATAGTATCTAATTCTGTTAGCACTGTCTTGTAAAAGAGCACAAGCAAGGCCTCATATACATTACTTATGAACTACCTAGAGCCTTAAAATACATGAAGTTTTATTTATGCATAAGGAACACTGAATTTATTTATAGTACATGTCATTCCATGGGATTTGGTTGAGCGTTAGCGAATCCTTTCACATTGGTCTAAGCATTACGGCAATAAGAAAGTACAAAAATAAACTAATTTTTAAACAAACCCAGCATACCATTAAGAGATTCTAACTTGTGATATACTAACACTTGCAGTATAATTAACCGAACGCATCTAACATCATTTTATGGTGACTTGGTATGTGGCATCATTACACTGACATGATACGTAATGTAATGAACAAATATGTGAATGTACCATGTGGTATAAGGTATCTTTCATATGTAGAGTTGAAATTGGTCATGAAACTTCATGTCAGCATAGACAAGAATGAGTTCTATGATTTTGTATGTCTAACCAGGGAATTTGGCTGAGCGTCTTTGAAGCCTATCACTCAGTACTCTGACACAATTTCTCTTTTGTTTGTCGATGGATGAAAAAGATTCTTTGCCGGATGATTGTCTGTCGTTCTATTTCTGAATAATTAAATAAGTTATAGATTCACGAAAAGAAAGAAAATTGAATCATCATCCTACCCTTTGTTTTTGAGTTTGAATATTCTTCCTTTAAGATATTTATTTGCTTTTAAAGTTCTAAAAATGTTTTCCTTGAGACGCAAGAACCATAAGTCAAGAAAAAAATTTAAACTTTAAATTAAGAAATGCAGAAGACTTATTAGTACAAAAACCTTCAAATGCTTTTCTTCACAAAAACGTTAATTTTTTTAGCACCGAAACTTTTTAACCTGTTGCCGCAGCATATAAAGAGTCAAATTTCAATAAATATTTTTCTCAAACAGCTTAAAAAGTGGCTATTATATCTGAAAGACATTGTACAAGTCCTTTTTAAAATTAATATTTAAAGTTAAATTTTAAAATGAGATTGTTAAATGTAATCTGTTTCCAATAATTATAATAATGCATCATTTAAATAGTGAGTCTTATAAGATCATTATGTTCTCCATATTTATTTTTTTAATTTTTTAAATGTAGGCTCAGTTGATTATTTTATATATAGTTATGATTTTTTATTAATTTAGTAGAGTTTTCAAGAACTTCACTCAGATTTTAAAATAAATAAGTTTTGATGAAAATATTACTGTATTGTTTGTAATGCTGCGAGTTTTCTGTTAATTTGATGATATTTATCACTCCAAACAAGCTTTGCCTTGGAGTTTTTTCTTTATTTATCATAGTGATGTATAGTGTAATAGTAGTTGTAGTTGAATATGTAATGTATTGTTTATGTGTAAGTACATGTAAGGTTTTGGTCAGTTTGTGCAATATTATAAAAATGTATCCGTCATTTTTTTATTTGTGAGAAATAAGGTTTCTTTCTTTATTTTTTCTGTTCTTTTGATTTAAAGTTTTACATTGGAGCTCAGCAAACAATATTACGTGTCATGTGGTGTGGCGTACTTCTACTTTTCTAATATTTTCTATAATCCAGAATATATTAATGACACGAATCTACGTGGCAGAAAGCGATGCTTGTCACATAGTTCACTTATAAATACTAGTTATTACCATTTTTTAAATGCCTTATCAAATTGAAATTTGACATGCCTATTGTTTTTTGATGTAAACAAATCACAAAGAGAAATAATCCTTAGTATTTACATACTTACATATTATTCTAAATTTACCATTGCTTAACTGCCTATGATCATTTAATCCTCTTCCAAAATGAGCCATTAAATTAATTTTACACCCTGTCGTTTGAGTTGTTTTAATATACATCCTTTTGGTCAACTTTTCTCTGACCTATATCACAAACTTCTTGGGTAAAATTTATAAACTAATAAAAACTTTATTTTTGCCTGGGATTTACATTGGGTTATTGTTTGATCTTTACAGGAGAACAAAACACATTTATTTCAATGAAACCTTATAAATAAAATAAATGATTAAAAACATTATTTAAATATAATTCAGGTGGTATATAATATAATTTGTTATCGAACTAAATTATCAATAAAACATGTAAGAGTACTAGAACCTAAAAAACAAATGAGTATCAAATTTACACTATTCTTCAAACATTAAAGTGCAAATGTATGCAAAACACGCCGGAAAACGCTCTGAAAACATCGTCCAAATAACATTATCATTGCTAATTTCTCTACCTTTACACTAAAAGGAAAGGCTTCCAGAATTGTTTTACTTGCATTTATTATTTCTTTTTTACAAGTTTTAAAAAGGGACCTGAGGCCCATATGCACAACACTTGAAGAAAGTAATTGATCAGCGTATTACAAGAATACCTTGTATCAATGAATACAAAACAAATAAAAGAGATTGCATTTGATTTGTACTTATTTCTATAGCCATTGTTATTGGAAACAATAATCATTTAGTGGCGTAACTAGTTGTGTTGTAGGGAAATTTGTTACGTGTTTTTACTAAAATGCATAAAAATGAATTGAAGTTTTTCACAGGTGTACAAACAAAGTAAAAAACTGACTGTTAAATTTAGCTCTATGTCACCTTTCGCTTAGTACAGCGTCTGACAATTGATAGTGTCACAGATTTGACTCCTGGAATCTGGATCTTCTTCAGTCTGAAAAGATCCAATAAAACCGGCTACATACTAAGTAGAATACCTTGGACACACTTCTTAGTACCTGCCAATAGCGCAGTGTACCAGGTAGCCGTTATCGCTTGATCCAGCAACGTCGAGCGTGGCTGCTATTTGGATGAGTGGACCGCTGAGCGATCCTGTCCTTGCAAGCAGCCTACCTGCCCGGCCATTGGTGGTGGTTCGGAAGTCACCTTTAAGCCGTTGGTCCCCACGAGATAACCTTTATGTGGTAAATGAGATAGCTTCTTAGCCCTAACTTCGCCTTGTAAAATAAGACATTCTTGCCTTTATTTTTCTACCTTAAATACTAATTGAATTGTGTACTTGACGAAACAATGAGAGCGTCTATTCACTTAGATTACAATGGGAGACTCTTGCATTATCCTGACAGAGCTCTTTTTAGTCTAGGTGTTTTGATGTGAAAACGATGCAGTTCGAAAACAACTAAGAACTTGTTATGTTGTTATGTTGCAGATTGTTCGTAAAAAGTTTCTGTCTTTGACTGACTAGGTTGGATTACAACTATTGGTTGACACTTTATCTCAGACCCTGATGTTGCAGGTGTGTTCAAGGATACCGAAAACGTAACAACAATGAATACTGTTTCCAAATCCCCCTTATATTGGATTATTGCAAAATTAAATGGTTTTTCATGATCATCTTAAATTGGTTTTAAAAATTAATTTTGTTTTCTTTTATCTACTTATATTGTCTTAGTTTTCAATAATATTCTTTTTCATAACCTTTAATCTATTTTCTTATTTTGTATAAGTTTTAAGAATAAAATCCAATAAGTTAAATGAGACATTTTTCTGGTAACTGTTGTGATCATTATTTATGGATTTAAATACACAAAATAACAGATTTTAACATAATCCTTAGCATGGCTCATTCTATCAACCAATCATGTCAAGTGTAAAACTAGAAATGAACTTGAACATATAATGATTTTACTGAACTAGCATTGTAAATTTATAATAATAGTAATTAATGCCATTTCCTAAACAATAACCAACACGTTTATATTCATCGCAGAACTGATTGTATTTACCTTCCTCACGGAACACATAACTTACATTGAGCCACATATTGTATGCAGTCACAGAAACAATTGGAAAAGGGAGGGACATGAATACATAATATGTAACCAAGTCGTAGCGTCGGGGGAAATCTGGAGACCGCTGGAGCGCCTTTGTGACCGCGCTAAACCGGGCTTAGTTTACTGTTGCTCTTCCTGATTTACAAGATGGGATTTCTATCTTCTCTCTGCAGCTTCTTCTTGTGTTTTTTGAAATTTATGAACCTTAGAATCCCGGTGTGTAATGTAAGGGAAGTTAGGAATTTGACATGATCAAACTAACAGTAAGTTCCTGGGAGCCCTTCATATCCTTTATAATATTTGTTAAAGATATTGAATTGAAAATATTGATTAACCAGAAACGTGACTGAAAAACTTAATATGGGCAATCATGTTGACAAGGATCTCGCAAAAGATATATAACGTTCGGTTTTAGATTTAATATTGTAATAAAAAATTATATTTTACACTCTGAGATCTTATTTGAACACGTCTAGGGAATATATATATATATATATATATATATATATATATATATATATATATATATATATATATATATACAGCCTGTTGTGTGCATACGTATATAATTGTATATATGCACAGGTCAGAGACACCTACTTCTGTCAAGCGACAAATAAGATGGGTTTCGTAAGTCTTTAAATTTGTAGTCTTGAAATAATTTTCTGCATATAACTCTAATGTAATGTTTCAAAAGTAAAAGACTTAAGGAAAGTAGTTCTAACCACCTCCACCGCTTGATTAAATGATGGCATATCTTCGTTTGTTATAAGTCAACTCAACACTGACCACATGGGTTTTATAGTCTGGTGCAGAGGACCATTCGGTTTAATATCTAAAGTGCCGTCTCATCATTTCAACGTTTTATTGGCAATAAAACCACGTGTGTTTCTCTTCATGGTACTGTTGAAAATGTATAAATCAAAGTATCTATATTATGGTTATAAGAGTGGCTAAATGAAGACACAATTTGTACATTACAGCTCAGCTTTGATAGCCTAAGTAATTAAGTGAAACTAAAGTGAAGTATAAGTGAACAGTTGAATCTCTTAAGATTTATTGGATCACTACAATTTTTGTAAAGACTCCAACCTTCCACCAGGTAATATTTTTTCAAACGACCCTAAGAATTAAATATGTTACGCTTTTCCTTGAACTTTTAAGTGAATTTCTTAGAAATCTGCCTATAATAACCATATTCATGGTAAAAGTTAGTCAATTATTTTCCACCAGCAGTTACCCGCTGTTTCGAACGAATTTTGTACGTTTTACACCTGTATGAGCACTTTGAGTGAATTATATTTCCGACGCCAATGTTGAGATTCCTTATTGTTGTGATAAGGAAAATACGTCAATAGGTGACCTAGTGAAGCGGTTACTGTGATTATCGCGAGATAAGCGAGATAGTTCGAGCGTGGCTGCTGCTTGGATGGTTGACTCCTGAGCGATCATGTCCTTGCAAGCAGCCCGCTTGCTCGGCCGTTGGTGGTGGTTCAGAAGTTACTTTTAAGTCGTTGGTCCTCAGATTTAGATAGGGCGTGCTGACTACAACTTCACCTATTAAAACAAGACATTCTGTACTTTACTTAAGAAAAATAATTGATTCAAATGTGATTGGTGGAGTCTAATAAAGCGAATTATTCCAGCAATGATTAATAATATTTCAATTGTAACTACGTGAGAAATCAAAGACTATATTAATAGTTTTTTTACTGTATAAACTAAAATATTGAACCCTCATCTAGTAGTATGTTGTATGCTTCGATATTTACTGACCAAACACAACACGTGATTTATGAATTTCTAAAGCACGTCATGTGTTGACCAATAGCAAGTTGACACACTGAATCACTTAACTTTAAAATGTGTTATTGATTATCCATTAGAGATGATAAACAGCCGCTGGAACTCTGTCCAGGCTTCAGACCGGACATCGGTTTTGTGTTGTAACTGATGATATACGCTGCCCTTTGTGTCCCGACATTAAAGATGCTTTTAAAAGTGATAAATGTGGCTTTCTTGCGATAACGTCTTTAACTAATGTACATGATTTCTTGGTGCATCATTTCTATTACTTGTAAGCTCTAGAGTCATGTATATAAAATCTGGAATTGTAATAACCTATAACGATGCCGGGTGTCAGAGGAACAGATTCCACCGTATTTGATCAGACATTACAAAAAGGCGACTTCGTAGTAGAATCAGACAAATTATTAATTAGTTATGAGTTTATTTTTAAATTCACCTTCTTCTTTCATCGTAGGATTTTCATCCGAAGGATGATTCCTATTAAAAAAATAAGTTCAGAAAATAAAAAGGAATAGAACCTTATATACAAAAACCCACCTCTGCAACTATTATTGTGTTCTTGTAAATTTTAGGCCTTTATTTCAGTAGACTTTTTTCCAATGTCAGTTAACGGAAAAGTGTTGCAGACTAAATTAGACAGTCAAGTATAACGTAATAAATATAAGACATATTTGCAAAATATTAGTGAATACCCTCTTCTATACATAGAAAGAATAAGTACATGCAAGAAAATTGTAAAAACACCAATGTGCAAAAGAATATTGCGTATTCTTGATTTAAATTATTAATATTGCGTATACACTTGGCATTTAAAAAATCCAACCTCCAGTCAACTGCGGAATATTTTAGAATATAATTAATATTGAACAGCAAAATCAGTAATACATTTATAATTCAAGTAATGTTGGCATTTCATTAGTGTTTGGATGATGAAACTTATAAATTAAATATATATATATTACTGTGATATTGCTCTAAATAGGGTATAAGGCCATTAAAAGATGTCATGGAAGACCGACGATATCAAGATTGTAATAATAATTCAGCAATTATATGTTCTATCGTTAGAACAAACTATATTATTTCGCAGTTACAACGCGATGATGGGCTACTTTTCAAATTTGGCTTAAACAATAACAAAGTCAATACAGATTTGATGACGCATTTGTTTAAACAAATTGTTTTGATTCACTCTTTTAGTATAGATATATGGAGTTCAAAAACTTCTGATTAAGGAGTGAACTTTATAAAAAAGGTTATAAATTTTCTAATTGAATATCTTTTTTGTAGTGCTGAACTTATTTCATTGTTTGACATCTCGAAAAAGATGAGGAACGCAACGAATAAGAATACAATTTCTCATTATTTACTTCAAATATCTACATTTTTGTTGAAGTACGTATTAACAAATTTCTTTAGATGAAATTACATACATCAAAAAGCCTAATATTACTAAAATTAACACTAAAAAATGACATTTAGTAATGTGGAAACACTTTAGAAACTAACTTTCACATCCTCGGTAAGTACTAAACTACGCGTATACATTAACTTTGTATCTACAGTATTGACGAATCTAATACAATAGCCTTTCTGTAAATTCATCTAAAATGTTAAAATCTTCATGGAAAAACTATCGATTATTGTGTATTGACCAATAAACAAGGATTTAATTGCAGAGATTTAAACAAATTTGAAATAATTGTTACCTTGCGTGCACTCATGGATATAGATTATTGACAGAAGATGCAATAGATTTTCTGTAAATTGTTTTGATAAAAACATATTATTCCGCCAAACGCATAAATTCATTGGGCGATAAAACTTTAAAGATAGAGGTAACGGTGCACTTTACAAAATTTTATGATGCTCACTAAATATATTAATGGATACAGCACTCTACACAAATTGCAGCCTCAACGCGCAAGGCTTCTTTACATTATCTTGTCTGTAAGTATTAATGCTGCGTGAGTTAGTATTTTTCTAAAATAAACATATAGCCAGAATATTATTTATACAGGTTTAGAAAGCTAATTGAACAAAAAAAAAAAAAGAAAATTTGAAGAATATTGCAGCTCTGAATGTAAAGACTCACGCTGGGCTACTTGTTCAAACACATTACATGGGGTACGTTACGATTGGAAACGCAGCTATTAAGTATTGGACTATGTGGACCTTATCAACTTTTGACCACTAAAGTTTCTAGAGTTTTGACAGATGAGAAGGATGTGGTTTGCGTAAGTTTGAATGTTATAAATTCATCAGCATTAATAAAAAATTGTAATCACAGGTGTCAGTACAGTTCTAATAATGTTTATTGTTTTTATAATAACGAGCTTTGATTAAAAAAGTACTTATCATAAAGTAATAATTTATGTTTTAATTGTAAAAAATTGTTTAATTTGCAGTGAAACTTGTTTAACATTTTAACTGCTTATCGAACTTTTAAATGGTTTCAATTAACGTAACATGCCAGGTGCTATGAATTTAGAAATATTTGTAGCAAAATTTCCAGTAGTTGAAAAAATTTATAGTATAAATATAAATTTGTGAATATTCAGTGTTGGACAGTTCGTTTACTTCCATGACTTTATTTATTAAATGAATATAGAAATAAGTTTTGCTTTAAGACTAGTTGTTGATTTTTGTTTTATGTTATTGGAAATGCCAATTTTAGTGTACAATTTATATAAGTATTATTACAGTTTTCCAGTGACTTGAGGAAGGGAAAACCTATGTTGAAAATGCTGTATTCTTATTTAAATACATAATAGTTGCAGTTTAAGACTTAAATTTATAACGTCCTGGAAGTTTGAATAAAAATTATTGTGTTCTGTTTATTTAGTAGCCAACTATTAATTAGTTATACATGAACCTATTTAGTAGTAAGTAGTAACAAATCAAAAACCATTTCTGAGAATTGGTGCACTATACAGAGGTATATTGTCTAGTACATAATAAAACAGACGACTGTAACTACAGAGATATAGAGGCACTCCACAGGATTGGCTGTTGTCACATATTGATAGCTTCAGTACGACAGTATGCCTTAAAATATACATTAAGCCTTCTTAAAATTCCTGTGACTGTAAATTACATGTTACACAAGACATTAGATCCCTATATTTTGGCTATTAGATATTAAAACTTGCGATTTTAACCCTTCCGAAATATATGGCTTTAAATATTGCGATATTGATTTTATGAGCCAAGTCCAAGGAAATTTAAGAATGTTTAATGACTTTTATATTATGTATAATGTAATTGAAACTTTATGCTGCATAACTCTTCATGTATGAACTGCTTGCCTTCTATCTTCGAATAAAATCTATGATATGAGGTTAGTTAAAGGTGAGCAAATATTGAAACAATACGAATCATAAACGAGGGTTTGTTTGAACAATTCAAACAGAGATGCCTTTTATGGTGTAGATAACAATTGAAATCCTAGTTTCCCATATTTGCGCTCATACCATAATAACAACGAGAGTAGCCATAACTATAATTGAATATGTGTGTGATAAAATATTCAAATATGATTAAGTCTTGAGTTGAGTCTATGATAGTGTTTGCACTAATCCTCTTCCGCAGGATTTGCATAGTTTACTCTCTGTTGATACGCCACAAATTTCGATTAGTCGCACCCTTTTTTGACGTAACAATAAAATAATATTCTAGTTTATTATACTAAGACATTATATGAACTTAAGTAACGCTTATTATTGTAAGTTTTTACGTAATTAAATAATATACTCAAGCGTGGTTTACTTTATACAGCTGTATACCTTGCAGCTGGATTATAACTGTATACAGCAAAATGCAATTTGTAAAAAAGTAAAGAATGCCTTATTTTACCAGGCGAAGTTAGGGCTAAGAAGCCCTCTCTAACACTTAACCTAGGGACCAACGGCTTAAAGGTGACTTCCGAACCACCACCGATGGCCGGGCAGGCGGGCCGCTTGCAAGGACAGGATCGCTCAGCGGTCACCTATCCAAGCAGCAGCCACGCTCGACGTCGCTTGATCTGGTTATCTTGCAATAACCGCCGTACCCACTACACTGCGCCATTGGCAATTTGTCACTTTATCTCAAAATAAACTAAATACTCAACATTTTTATTGCATTTAAAAAAGTACATTGTGTGGAAAAAGTCATGATTGTTAAAAGAATTTCGATATTCATTCCACAATACCACATTCACACATACATTTACCATACTTTCGCCAATTTTCTTTACTGTATATTACACCATAATACACCGTCTTCAATAACTGAGTGAGAAAGACTAATCTGGCGCAAATTAAATTAATAAGAACATTCCAAGTCAACCCTCGATCAAGGGATTTATCACGAATTTTGAAGAATAGATTTCTTCTAGTATGGATTCTACCACAATAGTGGCCGGCCTATACCTTGAATGCATTGGCCGAAAAGTGAAAATTAACATGTTTGATTCTGAAGAGGTCGTTCTTAGATTCGAGCTTTGGTAATTAAGGATGGAGTTGTTTAGGTCCAACGAAAACCTGTTTTTCCAAAACTTCCTTTGATTTTCCACCTAAGCAGAGCCGTGTCATCGGCATATTGCACGAGTTTCCCGTGCATAGGCGACGACTCAATGTCATTTACATAGAACAGAACAAAGAATTGGGCTAAGAATATAACCTTGAGGGATCCCATAACTAATTTCAATAAGGGTAGAAAATTTATCTGAACGAATTGTCTTCTGTGGCTTGGAAAGGAACTAAGCCACTGTAGAAGCACATCTCGAATGCCACGGGATTCCAGTTTGTCAGGCAATGTGTTATGGTCAACACAGTCGAATGCTTTGGAAAGGTCAAGAAACACACTTAAAGGGGTATTCCGGCATCCTAAACCCTTAACACCCATTTCGACTAGACTCACGTGTCTGCCGTCGATTTTTCTCTGCCTGAAACGAAATTTGTCCTCAGAGAGCTGATTGTGTTTGTCGAGAAAGCAAAGCATTCTTGTCAAAAACATTTTTTCAAAAGTTTGCTTAAGATTGAGACAGTCCGATAATTATTGATGCAAAAAGGATCGTTTTTTTAAATAATGGATTTAATTTTCAACTTAAACGAGAGAGTAGAAAACTAATGCCTGGAAAGATGAATTTACTAATTGAGTTAAAGGACTAACATTGTACTTAGGAGCATGTTTTATGAGCGATATAGACAATAGATTGAGATCTGTTTTATTAGCTTACTCTGTGGATGTCCAGCCACATCAGTACCAGAAAATGGAGAGATATCAAGGTAAAAGATCGATAGGTCGATAGAACTAAGGATAGTGTTAGAAGCTAACATTAGGGGGTGCTGCCCTTACCCGCAACAGAGGCTGAAAGGGAGCTAGCCTTCTAAGGTGACCTGACTAGATCCGCTACCTCTCCTTAAGAATCTCGACAGAAGGTGGCTCCTATTCTCGACCTTACTTATCATGCGTATCCTATCACTCTGGAAGTAAGAGCAAAAGTTCTTTTAGAATAAAGTGCAATGAGAGGTTTATCAGTTTATGTCATTTGTACAAAGTGTATCAGTAGTATACTTTGGCCGTTGCTGGGACAGAGCACCCGAGACCGGTTCTGGGACAAACCGTGTGAGACCGAATCTGGGACAGAATTTTTAGAGAGCGACTAAGAGTGTGAGTACGGGTAGTCAGAACCGCGCCGCGCGAATCACCACGCATGTCATCGCTGTCCCGCCACCGCCACCACGCGTTTTTATTTACCACAATTGTGAGTATGTATGTGTTTGTGATTTACTGATCAGATCTAAATAGACGATGTTGTTTGCATGGTTGTTCTGGAGCAGTTGGTTGTTTTGGTCTACAAGTGTGATTGTGATCTGTTGAATCTTTCGTAAACCGCTCCGAAGAGGTATGTAGTGTTTTTCTTGAGGTGATTGAGATATTTTGTAGCCGTGTGGTACATTAGGGGAAAAGGAGTAGAGGATTGCTGTCTCCAAATGTTTGTGAGAGTGAACATCATGATTGACAAGACTGTTGTTGACAATATTGCAGTGTATCTCGATGACATCAACGGCTCTGAGATTCGGTGGATTCGATGCAATTACATTTTCATTTGAGTTGAAGTAAGAAGATTCTTTTTGTAAGTTTGTTGCATCAGATTTTTTCAAAACCTAAGAGATCACTAACGGTTTTATCCAAGTAGAATTTAATTGGAGAATTAATTGATATTTTGTCACCGTCTTTAAAGATCTTGAAATCATCAGAATTTATACTAAGATTCAACGATTTTATGCAATCTCTGAAACTCTTTTCAAGTTTTTCAATGGTCCAGTAACCGCATTGAAGTATCAGTGGTTTCGGAATGAAATGTATTCCCAAGTCCCAAAAATAGACTTTTGCATGTTGCAACAAGTTGTATATGTTGTTCTCAGAGTAAAATCCAACAAGAGCCATATAATACTCTTCGTTTGGATCCAAGTGGATGGGGTGTTCTAGATGGAGAGTCAGTACAGACTCAGTTCCAGTTAGTTTGAGTAATGGCATGGTTGCAGTTTTTTTTATATACTTATAATTCTATACAAGTTTTAGATGAAGTTGCTACCATCATGGAAGTCTTCAAAACCTCTTTCCATATATTTTTTATTTCGTTTGTTGAATTTTTTCTGCATTATGTATATCTTGCCTTCTAATTCACTCAATTGAACTTTGACAACCACATCATATGGCTCCACTGCTTTGCTCACTTGACCAATTCTCTGGTGGTTTTTTCAGTAGGAAGCTGCCCCATATCTTTTCACCATTTACGGTACTAGTGGGGACAATCTCGATCGCATTTATTATTTTTTCCGATTTTACCAAATGCGATTCCAATAATTTCTTGACTTCGAATAAATCTTGTGAGACTTTTGATACATCACTTGCAAGCTCAATTATCTCGTTAGGAGAAGGGTCTGAATTGGGTTGAGTTGGTATTGATCCAATTTCAATTTCGTCTCCAAATCTGTTGAAAATAAAACCACGGTTTCCATGCATTTTTATTGTTTCTTATACTACGAAGAATATGTTCCCAGTCCTCACCAGCTGAATCTCGTCGTAGAACCTCCAGGCACAGATGTCCACAGATAGGAGGATCGTCAAACCCCTGAATACGCTCTGAGTTATAAACCAACCCTTTTGGCCCCAAATACCTGACTACTTCTATTGGAGGATTGACATCACCATATGAATCAAAATAGAATTTCTTTTCACCACGTTTCACATAACACGTCCAGTGAGTACCACCAGATGAAAGGTCACCAAGATTTACTATACCCACGTTCGATATTTGTAGGTTTGTCTGGAAGTAACTGTCGCATGAAAACACCTCTAAACTCATTAATGTTTAATATACCTGCTAATTTTTCTATTTCACCAAGAGACAGCGGAAGATCTCTTTTTTTTATTCACAGACAACAATGCATCAAGCTTCCGACCAATACGACGTTTCAACCCTCTACCCGTAGGGTCTTTTTCAATAATGGTGTCCAACTCCTCATCGACTAAACTCTTTAACCAAGGTATAAATTTTTCTCTCAGTAAAGGAGCCAACTTTCTTCTTATTAATGGAGAGATGAAGCGTTTACCTCCAGGAACTGACGAATCCACAATTTCCATAATTTCCCTTCAAAAACCCTCCTTGTTTATTAGATACGAGTTGGTTGTAACTTAGAAGCAATTGTAAACCTTTTTTGTTCTTAACAGCTCTAGAAAACGGCTTTGTGTTGCTCTCCAGAAAGAAGTATACGATCACTTCCGTGAGACAGCTGTTCATTAGATAATCTGATTACTGTAGGTTTCCGTCTTTTGTACGCTGTACGAAGCTTACGTTTTTGAGCTTCGGATAGCCGAACTGTATAATTATGCTGACTTTCCATTCTATTACGCTTTTCTTATATACAAAACACTGACATGAAAAACAATAATTGCCGCCTACTAATGAAAAAAAAAACATTTTTATTTTACTTTTTTTTGTTTTTTGTTGTTTTTTTTATTTGTTTTTACAGGAATTTGATTATGTTTCGAGTAATGTCATATGAGAAATGTGCCTCAGATACAACAACAACATATGCTGTGGTGCCGCGCTACTCCCCTGTGGAGATGCAATAGCTTTTACAAAATCTAATTCAATCTGAATGTCACTTCGAGATCTGTCTGTTGTTGGTTGATGTAGATGTGTGTCAATTACAACCAAAGGTGAGTTATCAATAAATTCTTTCAGGTTTACTAACACGTTATTGTCTCCGAAGTTTATTTTTCGGAACCCTAGGTACTGATCGTACATGATCCTGTATATACCATTAGTAATATCAAAATTCTGCAATTCCTGAGGGTACCTTTCTCCATTAATTTTCACAGACACATTTTTGATGTTGCAGCTGTCAAATCTACTGGGATCTTTTGCCTGGGTGTTTGTTCTGTTTGTCTGAAGTGCGATTATAACAAATCTAGGATTGTACACATTTCTGTAAACACTTGTAATATCGAAGCTGAATGATGATGAACCGAACACCCCTCTTTTGTCGATGCATTGCCATTGAAAGAAGTTGTAGACTAAAGCATCCTTGTCACTCAGATGTTTCAAACCATCAATTAACTGAATTTTGGAAGTGAAGTGCTGGTATAATCGACTATGGGGACTCGTAACACAAACGACTCTATCACAATTTTCCCATCGCCAGGATCCGTTGCTGTGGACCCTGCCCCTTTCCAGTGAAACAACGCATCATTATCTTCATTCCTAGTAAATGTGATTTCAAAACCTCCCTTGTACATCGGATAACGTAGGTGGTCAAAGAACCCTAATCCTAAATGCCCAAGTGTGCCGAGTGCTTCAAACTTCCCACCTCCTGTAAACGATGATGAGAAAACCACTACTTGAGAGTGTTTGTTTTTCAGTGTTACTGTAACTAACAATCCCCTTTATAGTGCTGGTTATGCCGGGGAGTTCTACTGTGTCGATCAATGTATTGTGTTTCCTCAGCTCTATTCTTGAAAACAAGAAGGCCGCGAAGTTGTCTACCAGTTTGACGGTAGAGTTTAGTTTGATAATCAGATCCATCAGATTTTTGCACATACTTTCCCTTGAATGTGGGTACATTATGCGTGAATCATAAAATGCGTCTCCATGATCCAGTTTGAATGTTGTATTGTTTGTTGGGTGCATTGGAAGTTGAGCTCTGAAACTGGCATTGCAGTTCTATACTCACTTCTTGCTATACCGCTCGAAAATTCAATATACAGTTTTCTCCATCACTGGTTTTACCACTGATCACTGTTTCTATTATATCCTCTCTTATATATATGGGTAAAAAATAATTTTCTTTTTATT
>NW_025779916.1:0-23899 GCF_021130785.1 Homalodisca vitripennis
AATTCCTGGTGTAAAAATCATTCTGGCTCTGGTTTAAAAAATAATTTGCCGTAGTGTTCCTGTTTAAGAAGAGTTAATTTACAGGCATACATAAGTATGGTCCAAGAAGCCAGTGATTCCAATAAAAAAAGTCTATTTTCACAACTTTAATTAATATTTTCCTGACCTTGTACAAAAAACCATGAATTCCATATAAGTGCCTCACTCAGTCAAAGAAAACTAAATTTGGGTAAAATTTATCTCAGCCCAATAAAGTGTGTCGTTGTTATAGGATCGTAAGAAGATGAAAGCCAGCTGATGGAGCGAGCCTCTCCACATCAAAGCCTCGGTAAGGGCTGTTCAAAAACCCTTGTCCTAGGCTGGTAAGAATCATTGACTCATCATAAGGGACCCGATCCTTCTCCTGTGGTGAGGTCCTTGGAATGGGCCTTAGCGAAGGAGCGAACAGTACAATACTCCATACAGGTCATCTCCCGACAAAGTAGACCAGGAACCTACCGAAATACCCCCTCTGCATGAATCTCGAACATTTTAGTGTTGAGTATGATGTACCACTCCTGGACTATCACGTATAAGGTTGCACAGATTTTAAGTGTACATTGGTTTTTGTTGTACGTAGTGTGGGTTCAACCGGAAGGTATGATAACCAACCAGATAATTGAACCCTCTGGGGAAATTAGAATGTATAAATAAATATTACTGTGATTAGGAGCTAGCCAGATCATATTACATGAAACTCTTCCTCATAAACGTTTTTTCAGAGAGAAATGAGTACCACATTTTTAGAGAAAAGCTAAAACAAAATTTTTCTTAGATAAACGGAGATCTTAGGAACACATATTTACTTTAGGCTTTCTAAACCTATACATGCATGTGAAACTGCTCTCACTTTCATATTTTCTTTTATAAACATTTCCATTTATAGCATGCAGTAAGAGACGTAAGTAACCACACATATTTCAGGTTTAACAGTTTATTTGGAGTTTTTGTAAATCTATCAGTTTTAGCTAGCCTTCAGCTTTAAACGAGTACATGGTATTTAATAAGTATTCAAATCTATCTTATTTCCGAACGCCCGATTCGTTAAAATTAATACCTAAAAATTGCAATTATATGAAACAGTTATAATTCCATCAAAACTGGAAAGAAATTAAATACTAATTCATGACATAAAAAGTTAAATTCTTGACAGGTGAGCGAGTTTTTATGTTTTATTGATTACTGTTTTTTAAATTCAGAAATACTAACGAAGAAGTATTTTTATGTATGTAGTTTGTATTTTTACTATATGAGCGGGGAGGAAACAGCGATGCACTAAACCAGATACTCGAACTCTGGCCCATTGAGGTGTGATAAGTTGAGACAGAATTATTCAGCTACGTTAGAAGGGGGACGTTCTACTAGGCCACATTCTAGTAAGGTTGTCCTAGCATTAGCCCAATAGATATGCCAAGTTGCACCTTTGCATTAATATTGCTATAATTATTATTGCTATATATATGCGCAAAAAGGTTACCTTTATCATGAATATATAAATTATAATGTAGTTTAAGCAAAGACCCCCCCCGTTGTCAAAATTTACAGATTTAGATTATTTAAGTATTTTTTTTAAAATAGCACAATGGGCGTCTCCTCTATTGAATTACTGGATTGACTAATTTTTGTTATTTGTGTACTCAAAGACAAGTACAAAACAATATGGTTTTACAAATAATGGTTTATTTGCTAACAGTGTTCACCAGTTATATAAAATTATTACACGTAAAACACTTAAACATAACCTAACGCAGTGTGATTATTAGTCCAGATAGAAAAGTGTTATTAGTTTGCAAGTATTAAAAGATTAGTTACAAGAACGTTAGATAAAAACTTCACTAGCTAACCAGTAACGAGTAATAGGACTTGAGGGAAAATACTGTATTATTTTAATAAAATTTAAAAATAATTTCGAGACAGTTTTATGACGCTCAGCTGTTATATTCCGAGATTGGACAGTTGCGACCATCATATTTAACTCATTTTTTCTTTATGTGGAAATTTCATTCCATGAGTTTTATACCGAGTTTTTCTGGTAGGCAAGCGAATAGGCAAGAGTGGCGATAAAGTTAAATATTGTCACTAACGTTTATAAATTGGCTGCAATATTTTATAATTTATTTTTGTATTATGGCGAATAAAAAATGTTTACTTGTAAAGGCCTTACATATAGTACTTGAGTTTGATAATTTTTTTTCAATATTTTCCCTCGTTGTCCATCATGGTCTACCTTTAAGACACTTATGCCAAAAAATATTCGCTGAAGCTGAAGTTCATTCTCAAAATCCAATCGGTTAACACATAAATAATATCAAAACACTAGTGTTTCTCCAAATATAAATTAACCTTCATGCAAATGTGTTGAAATCTAAAGTCAGTTCGTTGTTTCGGGGTCTATCGTGCAGACTGACAGACAGACCAACATTAATAATAATTTCACAAGCCATCCATCGAGGCGATGAGTTTCGCTTAAAGCTCAGCGTTGATTACCGCTAAAGTTTTAAAAATATAAACTGAACTAACTTAAGTGGAAGTATAATGTGACAATTGTGTGAGCTGAACATGGACGTTAACACTAACTTTCTCCTTTTATAAATTAATTGTAAATAGGTATGTAATTAAGGAGTTACAATCTCACAAAAATGGGTTTTGTGATAGCTTTATGTTTATTCTTTTAAAAACCCCCCAAAAACGTAAACATACACCTTTAAAAATATTTACCTAATCTCTGAATTTTAATTTTAAGACGAATACTTTAACAAATATTTTCTTAATATACCCAATAAATTTCTAAGGAGCCAGTTTATTACGTCTACTAATAACTATTTTACAAATACTAATAACAATACAAAACTTAAATATGAACTTTAAGAGCTAATATAGAATTTTAAGTCATCATGCGAGTTTACTTTATCTGCATGATTGACCGAGTCGTTTTATCCTCATAATATAGTTGAACCAATCACAATGTTCCAGTTAGTGAGGAAAACTGATAATGGTCCCTGTGGAAGTAAAGTGATGACCTATATACATTTAAGCCTCAGTTTTGCAACCGGACATGTTAGAGTTTCTTACAAAGAATCCTAGTTGGCAATTTACATTCTTTATTTTAAATATTTCCGTAAGAAATTAAAGTACCAAAATATTATAATCAGTTATTCCAATAGCTATTAAATCCCTAGTGGCAATTTTATAGAAATATTTCCAAAAAAGTGTTTTTTTGGATTGGCTATTTGTCTTTGAATGGGACACAAGGTTTGTTTTAAATAGTATTTCTTAGTTTAAAGATATTATAAGAAAGTACGTTTTTACCTTAAAGTGTTGGTTTTCTATAAAATGTATATTAAGTTTGTTAATGTGACAAATTTTAAATAGTTTATAATTGAGATTAGGTAAGTCAATACATTGTTAGTAATAATATTAAAAATTGTTATTATTATATAGTCATAACAACTGTGTTGTCTTTAAGCTTAGAATAAAAAACTATTAAGTCTATTTGTTATCTTTTAGGTTTTAGAATTTTATCAGTATGCTGCAAGGAAATCTTTCGGCTAATAATGGTTTAATGCTAGCAACTCATAATTTTATAATTTAAAAATTTCTATTTAAATTACAAATTTGTTTTTTTTTTCAACCTGGCCACTAATACTAGCAAAAAAGTGGTCAGGAAATTTCCATGACGATTTATGTATGTAACAAAACCTATGTAAAAAATAATTGGGAAATAAATCATTATTTCATTAATTTTATATTTAAGTTTATAGCATAACTAATAAACGTTCATGAATCTTAATCAAAAACACCAAGAAATTGATATTGAATAGACAATCTTTACTAGCAGTTTATTACTCCGTATTTGTATAATAGGGGAAAATGGTCTCATGAACAACTAGGAGTGGGCATTATTTTCAAATAATAGCATTTTTTTTTTTATAACCTTTTTTTCAGAGTAAAATTTTTATTAATTAGTGTAAGTAAACCATGTTATAAGGTGACAAAGAAAATCTAAGGAGGTGTTTCCTATTAACTGTATCATCACAATCGGCAAGTTATATATCTCTTGTAAAGTAAAAAGAAAGCTTCTGGTGGTAATCTCAATAATGAAACTACATTGGAATAAGTAAGTAAATGTTGTTTAGAACTATAATTCTCCTCAAATCTGAACAAAAACGTTTTTAAGAAAAATGATTGAAGTTTTCAAACAAAATTAAACGGCAATAATTGTTTTTGGAAATCTATTAATCCAAGGTCAGCTTAAAAATTCACATAGTTTTCAATTTTTAAAAGTTTTTATTAACCACTACTATATAATGCCCCTGAAAAATGTCCTCTAAGGGTCAAATTGTGAAGTAAAGATTATAATTCTCCGTAGTGCTCTTTTCATTTGTCTACTATAAAACTATGTGAGGAATGGACAATATAAACATTTAGGATTTGGGTGAATATGTAATTGTAGACTGATTCTTTCTGTACATTTATAGTACTGAAGGGAATTTTAAAACCAATAAAATAACTAATTTTTTATTTCTGGCTGGACGCCGATGAAACATAATTATATGTTAATCATAACTTAAGTAATCACTACACAAGGAGAGAAAATTAGAATATCATTGCATAAAGTCCTTAAAATTTAAAAATCTTCTTCATCCTGTAAATGTGTTATTAATAAACCCTGTAGGAAACCTTCGTTTTTCACTATTTTTTTTTCTCTCGCTTAATTGGTAATCGCAAGACTAGAATGTATATTAGCTTTGGGTAAAAATAATAGTTAGTTGAAAAAATTCTTTGAATTGTAAATAATTAAGGTAAGTCGGTCACATAAACCCTTGTCTTCGATCCCTGGTTCTTCGCCATAGTATCTTCCTTGGGTGTAGATTTTCCACGCCCTAACGTCTTTGAAACCTATTAACACTTGAAACAATTAATAAATGACCTGGCCTTTATCCAAAGCTTTTGGCCATGGCACTTGGTTCTGGTCGCGTTTCCTGCAAACCTGACGTAGTTGGTAAGTTTAAAACGAATTGATGTGTGTAAATCAAAACATTTGTAATCATCTAAAGCTTTGTGAGTACCTATCCCTTTTTTTGTTTTTGTTTCGGATGGATAAAAATATTAATACGTACACTGGTGTTGTATATTTCAACCTGGATTTCTCTCTTATTTTTCGCTATTTTGCCTTTATACTTAGTGCTTGTTCACGACATGATTTATTTACTAAACAATTAAGTTATATGTTATCATTTTATGTTTCAATGTAAATTTTTAATGCATTAAATACATGTCAATATGTTATGGATGTGTAATAAACGCGAAAATTAATTTTTAATTTCTTACATAACTTTATAAATCTTTCCCCAGTAATTCACAATAACTACTAGTGTACTGTTTTCCATCATTTAAGAAATGTTTCAAGCACGGAGGATTTTGTGCAATGAATAATCTTTAAACATTGGAAGTCAGAATTTTTAATATAATTTTATTTGTGCAAATATGGCTCTGTAATAATTCTGAGAGTTAAGTTTTATAAAAAGTGCACTGGTTTGTTATACCTCGTAAATTAGGGTACTTAAAATCAAACAAATCTGAAAAAATCCAAGGTTCTTTTTAGTAAATAGACAAATTTGCAATACCAAGTAACGTTTATCGATAAAGAATTCTATGGCTAATATGGAGGTCCTTACAGTTAATATATTGAACATATAAATCTATAGAAAGGAAGTATACTTGCTTTAATATAGTGTGTATATTCAAATAATTAATTTAATGGTAGGATACTTCATATTAGTATTATAATCCAATAATAACATGTATTTCGTTTATCTGTTTTGGGTAGTAGAGCACATGATATTTTCAAAATTAATACTACCCTGACCTTCAGAATCAGAAATGATTGCACACGGCACGCCTGCCCCTATCGCCCTTTGGGTAATGTCAGAGAGCGATCCCTGCCCAAATAAAGTAAAAAAAACAAAAAATTAGCAGTTCTATACAATACAACGTACCTTAGAATCCTACAACTATAATAAATAAATTCAAGAAAAATAACGGGTTTTAAATATTTTTTATATTTACACTTTCTACTGGTTCTGGGTGCTTTTGTGCTGTGATAATTATTCGTTTTTAAACTATGTCGTAAACTGCTTTGGATGGACAATAGTAATAGGGGTGAGAGCATAAACCGAAGATTTATAATATAGTTGAAAGTACACTCAACCATTAAGTTCCTGGTCCCTAGGTCCTGGTTCGTGCTTCTGCCCTATCACTCACTCGTGTTCTTGGTTGATATACTTCCAGTTGTGAGGTTGGACTGCGAAGTTTGAAAATTTGGTCTTCCAATTTCCACTTCACATTCAAATGATTAATTAAGAACATTCAATTATAATGTGTAATCCTACGTTGTTTCCCATGGATTATTAAAATAATATGTTATGTATCCGCGGTTAGCGTGTTTCTGATCTGCATTTTTTCTCCTTATATTTCACGACTACTACTAACATTAAAACCGATTTCGTGTTATTCCAAATAAGCCAAACTGTTTAAGTATAACACAATAATAAAAGTTATAATAGGAATATGTTTCCTTGCTCTCCAAAAATGATGTGTATGTTCTGCATTATCAGTTGATTGGAAACAAATTATTTAGGAGGACAATAAATTCAACAGGGGAAATTTTCATATATATACTCGCATCCGTTGTACTCGCGCTTTGTCTGTTCTAGCGCCTATCTGACTAATAATTAGATTTTAAATTTAACCTTCTTTCAAAATTTCTTAAAAATATATAACAAATCACATCCACTTAGCATACATTTAAATATTATACCCAATATTATTAAAATGGCGGGAAAAAAATTTTTTTTTTAAGGAAGATTTTGTTGGATGATCATAATACTTTAAAAGTAATAAATTAAAAACTGAGAACATGGGTGCGAGCTTTATTACTCATTATGGTAAGCCTATTCAGGTAACAAAGGCATCATTGTTATGAGAATGTAATTTCGTTTTAATATACATAACACTACCAAATAAATCTTCTTACAATAGTTTGAAGGAAAAAATAACACATCAAGTGAGTATAATTATACCTTTCGATGTTAGGAATTTAAGGGCACAATTCTAGGTTAAAGCGAGTACATCATGTAGGTTAGTTATTTAGCGCACTACATTATTAAGCCTTACATTATTACAACTATGAATATATATATATTTGTTAACTAATTGTACATGATCCGGTATGGACACATTTAACATCCTCTTGGTTTTATTTTCCCAAAAAAATAAAGGAAACGGGCAGTTTGTATTTAGTAATGCAAAATATCCGGGGGTACTGGATTGATATTACGGGCTAGTAATGCTCATTTGTAGATTTTCAAAATTCATTTAATTTTGTATTTATTTTATGAGTATTTCTTTAGAAACACTAGTTAAAAACTAAAATACCCCACCTTATTGCCCTAAACTACTGGCATTAAGTTCTCTCGTTATTAGAGAACAATATTTTTTACGACTTTATGAATTTTTCAATTTCCTTAGTTTACAAGATAATAAATTTTTCAATGTGAATTACACTATAATTATTTAAAGTTACATTTAGGAAAAATATTAAATACATTTACTTCCTGTTGTTCATTTACATATACAAACCTACGTAACACTTCAGCAATTTATGTTATATGTAATTCGAATAGTATGTTAATAAACACGGCACTTTCCAATTTCCTTACACATTATTACCATGCTATCACAAATTTTTATTTACATGAGTGCAAGTCACTAATGTATATGATGTAAAAATCTTTTACCTGGAGAATATTGAAAAAAAGTTATATTGCTATACATAAGATTGTGTATTTAATATAGAGATATCTTATTTAAATTTAGCCTACAAGACGTTTTCTAACAACACCGCCTTTGATGTGCTTAAAGTTCTATGGACTTATTCAAATAATTTCTATTCATTATTCTAACCATTATTCTATTCAAGTTTTATTCTACATGAGTTTAAAAAACTATACTTGAGTATTTTATTTATGCCATTAACAAGCGAAAAACTATACCAGCAGTAAGATGGATCCTTACTTACGTACTGCTCATAGTTTTTAGAAAACGCCTCTCATTATTAATAAATGTACTTGAAATTTTTAATATAACAAACAGCTAAATAATGTTTACTCATGTAGGTGGCAGCCTCTAAACACTATCCTCCGGAGGTGGCTTCTGTGAGGATCCATTCGTCAAGTGCTCATGTCCCGTAATCATTCCACAATACTAGAGAAGGACAGTGGTCTATCTAAGGAGGAGAAGATACAGATCGCTACCCTGGTGGAAGGTGACCAGAAATAGCCTACTCATCCTGGACGACTGGAATGTAAATCACCTTCTTCTCGTTATTTACAGTTTGAGAAACCCATATCGGGGTAATGGATACCCTCCTAAAAGCAATCCTTCGTCATGTCACTTCGTGCGAATGGGAACACGGACTGAGGTCACTGTAGTTTGAATATAGAAAGGAAGTTAATTCTTCCTAAAGGTATCTATGGAAATAATTAAGTTATTATCCCCATGTAGTTCTATTTCTTCTATTTTTTCTTCTTATTTTTCAGGGGAATTCGGTTTTGGACTATAAGTAGAAAAATTATATGTTATATATAAGAAAGAAATAGTTTATGTCTTTATTTTATTATTATTTCAAGAAACATGGATTCAAAACAATATATATATTTTCACTTGCGATAACTGATTTAATGAAATGAACAGCGCCTAACACACTGTGTTAACACCACATGTTATGATTTTCCAAACAAATAATTGTATCAACCAGTACTTAAATATTACATTACGCATACAAACATTTGGACGATGTTAATACAAGTTGGACCATTTCAAAAATTAAATCTTTGGTTAAAACTCGTATTAACGTCTAGTATTTTTGCTACACAGATACTTTTACCGTGTTCTGTTATTAAAACTACTCCTAGGTCTCCGCCTTGGTTTAATTTTAATCGCAATAAACTGACCGGATATTGGA
Source organism: Homalodisca vitripennis (assembly GCF_021130785.1). Taxonomy (NCBI): domain Eukaryota; kingdom Metazoa; phylum Arthropoda; class Insecta; order Hemiptera; family Cicadellidae; genus Homalodisca; species Homalodisca vitripennis. Next base: position 9,065 of record NW_025779916.1, read on the forward strand.
GCGCTTTCGCCGTCAGGCAGCAAAGGGTAATTGCACAATACTTCAACTTTAACTACCAAACTGCTTGTGTCTCTATATAACGAGGAAAGTGTCAATTCTCGGATTTGATAATAAAGAATAAGCTCAGCATTTCTTTTAGATTTAAAACCGTTAAAATCAACTTTTTTCCCATTAAAGTTGTAAATAAGTAAATACTCATGGACGAAGAATAAAAAAGCCAAATTTACCTAGTGTAACTAAGTGTCTCTATAGTAAGGTTATCTTATTATAAACAATTACAACTATTTTTGTTTTAGTATAAGAGCGATCAAATTGTGTTGCTGAACCTAATAACCCTTTATTTTAAGAATGCCACAAGTTCCAATGGAATTTCAACTAATATTAAACTCCAGTATAAAATAATAGTAACTTTTTAATATAAATTTAAAATCTAATAATACAGCAACGCCTAAGCTAGCTATATTTTTTTACTTTGGAATCTTATTCTCCAATTATTTCATATTTTTAAATCTCATCAAAAGTTCACAATGTCCAAAATAGTACTTAAAATTAACAATCAATGCAATCTTTCAATAATTGTGTCCTTCAAGTTTTCTCAGTTGCTACTGTTTTCAACCACAAAATACTCCAAAAAATAAAAATCTTCATTAAACTTCAAAATAAAAATAATTTCTTCCTTCTAAATATAAAATGATAACAAATAATAATAAATAAGAACTTCTTCTCAAAATAAAAATCAAACAAATGTAATGGTAATTTTAACATTTAATATATGTAACAAAGGGGACCAATGTCCAATCAGTTTTAAAGCTCAAAATTGTATCAAGTTTCAATCTACTTATTTTCTTGTAAATTTCCAATACACAAATTATTGAATTATTCCAGAATTGTCCGCTTGGCTTTGAATAGTTATAATTTAGGAAACTTGTTTAAAATTGTTATATAGAATCTCAGGAAGTTAAAATAATATTTTTCGTTTTTTAGTTTTAGCTATTTCCTGATTAATAACCAAAATTGAATCAGGAAAAATATCGATCAAGTAATTTTCTATTTCAATTATTTAAGTTTCTAAACTTTCAACGAGTACCTCACACTATTCTGCTGAAGACTTCACCATAGTAACCCAAAATGACTATTATAGGATTAATATATTTTAAACTTGGGGAGACTTTTAAATTTTAGTTGGAAAAGAAAATTTTGAATCTTAAACTCAACCTTCTTCCCGAAAAAATTCAATTATGGCAGAGTAGGCTATCACTTTACATGACTTCTCTCTGAGCACACAGCAAAGAAATCTCCCTGAAAAACGTGGGTTGAAGCCACCGGATGGATCTAGAAAGTCCCTCCCACCCATCTAATCAAGCTAACATTTGGCCTAATCAAAAATTGAGCAAACACACATGTCTAGAATTGGATGGTAACCTATCCCAACCCTAGGTACCTGTAACCTATGTCAGATATGACCCTAGATAGTAAAGGAAGACTTCTAGCATTCCTCGAACCTCGAATTGACATAGAAATTCAGAGACACTGCTGGAAGGCTCACAGTCTTACAATAGTCAATTATTATATTTAAATTCAAAATTCTCTTAATAAAAATATAAAGATTCCTATTAAATAATTAAATATATATAGGAAGCATCCTATTACCTAGCTACTTGTTACTTTTAAAACTTGAATTTTCTTTTTCATTATTACTGAAAAAAAAACAATTTAGAATCCTTTAGTGTCGTAACTGAAGGAAGGTTATAATAATAATCATGTTCATATATTATAATGTTTTATAGTAAAATAAAAATTAATTCTATTTATAATTTATAAAATATTTACTATAAGAAACTAACTAACATGGATAGTACTGAAACATGGTTTATGCTCAGGGTTGTTTAATGGGACCACTATTTAAATAAATAGAATATGATTTGGAGGTGGTATCCCTTTCTTTCAAATTAAAAGTACAGTTTCTGAACATCCTTACATTATTCTCCCATAACTCGGTATGATTATGTAGTTTTTCACTTGTCAATTTTTAAATTTTTATTAGATTTAAAGGAAAGTTACAGGTTTGCTCACTAACCTCTTTACCTCCTTCCATCCAAATAAATCGAGGCAGTTAAAAAATATATTCTTTTAACCAAAATTATCTCAAATTTAATTATATTTTTAAGATTGAACTCTTCATTTCCCCCCACAATTTTTCACAAATATGGCTAATAAACATTACTTATCTCATCTTGATAGAATATCAATTGGGATCATGTCTTTTACGATATGATATGGTTTAAATTAATAAAACAAAACATATACATATTAATTTTTTAAGACCTCTTAAAATATTTTTTTTTCTTCATTTGAAAAATACATTGTTACGTAGATTCTCTGAAACATAAATGGTTAAAACAGAGACTCGTAGTTAGTTAAAAATAAAAACAGGTTTTTCGCAAAACTTTCTCATTGGTTTAGCCAAAAGTAATATCTTCTACGCCACTTTACCATTAATATTATTAAATTAAAAGGACTGAAATAAGAACTCTCGAATAGACTGCAAATTAATTTACGTGGTTTTTACATGGTTGCTGGAAAAAGGGAGCAATGGATTTGAAAGAGAAAGGGCCCCTTTTACTCTAGTTATATAAGAGATATAGGATGCTTTTATTGGTGATTGGTTAAAAACGATCGCGAGATTGGTTTCCGCCAAATGCAACGTTTATTAAATAATTGCATGATTTGTAATACCAATATAATTGATGAACCAGAAATATAAATGTTAATAAAGGAAAATATGTATAAATGACTTATAACAAATACATTACACTATGTTTACTGTTGATCGCAAAAAACAGGTGACCTTAACAAATGTTGGATAATGGATTTGATTATTTTTTATAATTTTTAAACCGAATGTAACTATATTTATTATTGGATACAGAACCACCGTGTCTTTGTAGAACCATATTGGTGTATTAATTAAACATTTAATTCAAATAATACATTTTTAGGCTTGGTTACTACTCTATACATAAATTAATGATACACAAAAAGTACTTTTCCATTATTACTCTCTCTAGGTCGAGCACTAAGATCCTGTCTCGATATGCTGGGATGATGGCCGTGTGTCGCACACTGTTAATACAAACGGTGGATGTCGGCCACCACTCGTGAACCCACTTAATATGCAAATGACTTACGAGTGTGAATAAGAAACCCAACTCACTGTATGCGTATATTATTAGTTCATCCGGTTACACTCGGAATTGGGCGACGCACGCTGTGTTAGTGTCTCGCATCGAAACGTGCAATAATGCTATGTTTATTCGCACGAGATAGTTGCGAACATAATATCGAAGAAAGGACTCTTCTACTGTCAGAATGCAGGAGTAAGAAAAGCCCTCCAATTAGTGTGTTCGAATGTTATTTTTATTTGTTGATCTGTGTGTCTCGCTAGAGTTTATTGACAGAAATCCTCACGTTTGTGTTAGTATATTAACGTTTATAACTAATTATAGTTGATGATGCTCGGCTAGTAATTACCTCAACAAAATTGGTTATACTGTGGCGATTGCTTTTAACCAGTGTACAAACCAAAAAATAAAGGTATAATTTAAAATCGATGGATTAAGATATTCATAACATTTCAGAGTAACCAAATTTATAAGTTTGGGCCAGGGTACTTAACAAGGATCTAGAATTTAGTTCTATTAATTATAAAGGTTTTTTATTAATATTATTTGTTCATAGGACCTAAATAAGCTGCTCGTAAAGTGAAGTTCTTCTGTTTGGTCAAGTATAAACCACAATATATTATCTCAATTCTTATTTATCAATGGTAAGTAATAAATAATTTTCAGACCGTAAGGTCATATTTAATCGGTCAGAATGTATATGGTATTAATTTGGAAAAAGCTCAAATTTAAGAAATATTGTATTTATCAGTTTTACCCATGAGCACTAAATCATAGTTTAAACTTATATGTAATAACATTACAATTTTGTTGTAAACATATTTTGATTTTTTTATGAAAGTAAAAAATGTATTCCGTTGTTTAAAACGACAAACATGACACCGTTATCGTTGACCTTCCGACTGTCCGTCGTGTGCGATAAAGATCCTAGAGGCCAAGAATGAGAGTCTAAGTCTAGGGCGGTTACTCTGGAGGAATTTTCAGAAAAAAAAAAGAGGCCTATATCGTCTATAAGGTACCAAAAGAAAATCCAGTACAATCCGTTCTTAAAAAACAGCTTTCACGTGTGAAAGTGTAACACACCAACAAAATCTCACTTTTTCACATTTGTAATGCCCCCGTATTAGTTGGTGATAAATCACATTCTATGAAAGGGGGGTAATCCATTTGTTGGTTGTAATGTACTATCTGCATTTTACAATCCGATGAATATTGGAAAGCAAATAAATATTGAAATGAATACATTAACAAGAACACATGGCGGGCTTTTATAAATATAAGAAAAAGCTTCGGTAAATTATTCTTGTATAAAGTTAAAAGTAAAAATTTAAACTTTTATTTAATAAACTCGATTATTAATTGGTTATAAAAAATTAAGAAACTGTTTAGTTACGGTTAACTACCTCAAGGTTGGCATGCGAGCGCTATCATTCCAGACGTTTTATTGGCTGTGTAACCACTGGTACAACAACCAATGGGTGGAAACAAATTATGAGGATCCTATTTTCATTTCGGAAGTGGGCTCTCAGAGAAGGCTGAAGTAAGAATCTTGTACTTGATGTTTGGTATTTTACAAATAGAAAGTCGTATTGGCAGACTTGAATTTCTACACCACGAACTAGATTTAGATCCCCTTATTTTTTAGTTAATTCGTTTGCATTTGGTATTAGATTTTGTATTTCATGTATAAATTACGCGTGTTTTGCTATCAATAAGCATGCTTTGATACTCAACTTACATCAACATACAAAAGGGACTGGTAGCCTAAACAAGATACTAAATTTAATTTCACAGGAAAGTTTACTTTTATAAAACTGTACCAACTCGTTAAAGAAAGAAGGTGATAAAACCTATTGAAATCTTAATCTTGGTTCTTCGTGTGTTAAGCTACAAATGATGTGAAAACAGTGGTGCAAATGAGTTGGAGAGATGAAAAAATTACTCGTGAGAACACGGACGGGCGAGTAGTATATCAAGTGCGGTGAGCTGGATGGCTTCAATTTTCCGTGCCAAAAAAACGTGTGCAGTCTATCAGATACTGTTACCTTTATTGTCTGAGGTTTATCCTGTTGGTGAAGAGCTGGAAACTTACAAAAAAATCCAAGAGATCTTTTATTAATGTTTAGAAGTTTTAATGTTGCAATTGCTCAGAAAATTATAGTTTACGTTGGACAATTTAATTAAAACTATGGGTCTTACCACCGTGTTAGTAGGAGCAATGCCCATTATAATCAATGGTTAATTGGCGCTGAGCTGTAGCGAATCCCTTCATTCCTTCGGCAGGATAAACTTTATGTCTGCCTATCTGTTTTTCTGCATAAGTTGTCCTTGGATGATAGCAACACTTGAATTTAGATGGAGCAGCATCATTGATTAGAATGATATTAAATGGGATTTCCCTTAATTTTTCATTGAAGACTTTTCCATTGGTCTTACGGTTTGATTTGAAAAATTATTGAAACGGAAAATTAACAGAGTAAATGAAATTTATTAGTACAGTGAACAAAATTATATTACACTAATAAAACACGGAAGGGTCAAGAGTCTTCGTCAAATCAAATATGATTTCGTAACTTTAATACCTTCGTAAATGTCTAAAATATTTGTTCTTTAAGGGAAGCGTCTGATTTATTGGATTGGTGTTTTGGATCCCTATTGAGCCCAATCTTGACCCTTAATATTCGGACTGAAAACCGTCCACATATAATTCATAGTAACAATTTTAAGACGTTTTAACCTATTTTTTTCTCAAATAATTTTTTCCAGGCTAGTGGTTGTGATATCACCTAGAATCATACAGCGAAGATTTTTCACTAGATATTATGATTTGTTGGTAATATATGTTGATTTTATTCCTATAGTTTAATAATGCACCGTTATAAGGTTTTATATATATATATAATTATATTATATATATATATATATTATTTATATATATATATATTTAATATATATATATATTTATATATATTCTATATTTAAGTATAGATGGGTCAGTATAGAATGTAGAAATTATAACCAAAATAACATATTATCGTTATACTAATACTTTTGGGGCGAAGAGGAAAATTTTTTTAGTTTATCATTAGAAAAATTACAAACTTCTTCATTGAAGGAGTACTATACTCCAAAATTGTTCTTTTCACAATTCCCATTTATTAAAAACTGTTGTTGTTTTATACCTTATCAATAATTAACATTTTTCTATTTAAATTTTACGTTCAAATAGGTTTCTACGTTTATTACTACTCAAGCGATTGATATGAAACAATACTTACGATTGTGTATTAATTAAACCTATTTTAAACTGTCCTTAAGAAGAACGCTAATATAGGAAGAGATCTGGATAATATAAGAGGCTCCCAATTCAATAACATATATCTTATTAATTTATTCCACCAAAAATTTTTATTTGAGCGCCTTTATACGTGTAAGTATAATTCAATTTAGGTAGATGATAGGAATTTAACCGTATGATCGTTCTCACTCAAAGCGTTTTTGTAGTTTACTTTTTTGATTCTTTTAAATAAATTTTATTCTGATAACGAGAAACGTTATTTGTTTGAATGCCTATTTTAAAATTACTATTTGAATCTTAAGAAACCAAACAATGGTTATTGAATGTCTAATATAAAACGATTATACAAATCCCTTGAGTTGATATTTTATTACTATCTAATAAATCAATTGTAGCGTCGTAATAATATTATCATTGTAGGTTTGCATCTATCAATAATCAATAATGCCAAAAATTTCCAAAGGTACTGTTAAAGACTGGAATGTTTCGAAATAGATATGTATGTGTCAAAGACCACCGCATAAACTCTATTTATGACATGAAAGAGTTGTGAATTGCCATCACTTCCTTATGGATCCTTTTACGAATATGATCTATGTGTAAACTATGATTTACCAACATCACTGACCTAACACTTAAGTTATTTATTAGAATTCTTCTATAAATTATAAAAAGTTACTTGATTACGGCCTGGTTGTTCGAAAGTTCGAACTAAGTTACTAAACAGTCTACATCTCACTTGCCTCTTTCATGTCAATATTTTTTTTCATTTTCCTTATTTACTGCAACATATATAGGATAAAGATAATTTGCCGTATTTTACAGCAAATATATAGGATAAAGATCATTTACCAAATGTGTGACACATATTGCATGGCAAAGAGAGAATGATCAAATTATGGCTAACACAACACTACTCTAAATCAAAAAAGGACAAACCAAGTACGATTCCTCTAAGGCGAATTTAGAATCTGTTCAGAGAATTCTAACAGCATTATGTTAGTCATGTGAAGCAAAAGTAAATTAAATTAAAAACACATGCAAATTTTAGTATAAAAGTATATACATTAATAAGAAATGTATTTAACAGTTTGAATTAGGCTTTAACTAATGAATAGGTTTTTGTATTGATAATAATACCCCACTTACCGGCAAAAGCCAAAATAATAAAATAAAGGTTCAGAGTCTAATAAAACAATCAAAAGATTGTTTAAAAAAAGAAAATAATATAACATTTCTTTCTCTAAATAAGAATACCCCCCCATCGTACAGCAATAAACAAAATACAATAATTACAGAACGCTAACAGACTATAAATATTGATTTTTTGAATTAATAAGGTGTGCATGTAATAACGGGACATAAATGGTTAGTGACAAACAAAATGTTGATACCTTATAGTTTTTTATAACATCGAATTTTCAATATCATTGAGTATAAACAACAAACTTTTTAAAGATTTACCAAACGAATGAATATGATTGTGTGATTAATTATCCTTTTACTTAAGGTGGAATACGGTTAAACATTCGTGGGGGTCCTACAAAATTTATTTTTCTATTAACTTAATATTTGGGTACTAAACTTTTCAGTTGCTTCAGAAACAACCAATAATCCACCAAACACGTTGAATGGAGTATGCACAGTCGACAGGAAAAAATTTTAATTATATTAGAGCAGATTAGTTACCTGAAGTTTCGAAGATTAGGCTACTTGCAACCATTGTGAACTTTGCTAAAATTGAATTAAATCAGAAATACGCAATAACTGATATTTAAACCATGCACTAAATTATCTGTATTGACCTAAAGAGTAAATTTGCTAAACATTAGTATCGTTAAAATGTGCTCACTGGTTATTAATTTTATATATTTAACAGTTTTATGTGATGCGGCAAAACTCTTTCCAGTGTTTTAGTGAATGTATTGATGTAAAAACGTTCTTACACGTCTCTGTCACTGCATCAATCCATCTTAAAATACAGTTTATTGTCAGTCCTTAGTTTTTTACCTTATCATAATTAGGTAGGAAAGTTCCATCCACATCAACGTTACGTACAGATGTAAAATCGATCAAAGTTTGGTAATGAGATATCATAATTGGTTTAGTTTTTCCTGGTTTAGTTTAAGTCTATGTTTACTAGTCCAGTCCAGCATTTTGTTGATAGGCCCGGAAACTCAATAACCACGATAACAATTTACTCATAATATCCAATAAAGCCAAAAATTAATAGTCTCTTGGGAATTTTATATTTTTTAGTACTTTTATTTTATTTACAGTGTTAAAAAATGAGTAAAACCTTTATAATAATAGTTTAATCAGCAGGTTTTCCAGTCAAGTTATAAGTTATAAGCAAAGAGATCCATTATTCTCGACAAACACTCATTCTATTTAGTTATGAAACAGAATTTTAATTTTTTCTAAATTTTAAGTTACAATTAGAATGTAAAATATTTAAAATTGACAATGGAATATAATTTTAATCGCCCTTACTTATCACTTTAATTGAATACTTTTATTTATTCTACAAAGAAAGAGAGCTCTAGTGTACGTTTTAGTAACAAACCGAATGATGCAAAATGTATAGACCGTATTTTCTTACAAACCTTTATAAAACTGTATTTAATATTTAAAATTTAACATGAATTAGTAAGGCAATACTAATTTAGCAGGCTAGGACATATTAGTTTAAATTAATTTTCAACATTTAGTCTTCTAAAACGCATAAAATATTGCTTTAAACAAATTAGTGAAGAAATACTTCTCACAAACAGCTGTATATTTTTTATAAACTACATACAAGATTTAAAAAAATCAAAATTGATTTGTTGACAAGGAATATTGTTGATCAACTATTCTCCCGGGACTCTTTTGTTACGGAGAGGATTAATAACAGCTAAAACTAAATCTTCCATATACTCATAAATGAAGTGACATTAGTTAAAAATTACAATCCTTACATACTTCGAAAGAATTAGAATGAAATAATCAACCAATCAATACAAAATTAAAACTAGGATGCTGTGGTTAAGAAGAAATAGTGAGAGGGGAAATCGTGATGTCTAAATGTTAAAATTACTCAGCCATGTGAGTCCTGGTCCTGGTTCTCCTTTTGGCCATTGCATGGTGTTACTTGTAGTCCTCCTCTGTGTGCTGAGTTAAATGATTATTAAAGAAGTTGATATTGATAAAATTAGCATTTTACTTTGATGCCATTGCACCTATACGTGTTTTGTTATCTAAAAAATTAAAAAAACTTTTACCTACTGAGATAGAGATAAACTTACATACGCACTTAACAATGATGAAAATCAAAGTTTGAAGATATAGTAAAGAAACTTACTGATGGAAAAATTCACGTAAAAAGCACATTGTTCTTTAAAACCAAAAGAGCTCGCTAAAAAATGCTACGTATTTACTAGTTTTGAGACAGTAATTATTAATGTTTAAACAAGCGGACTTTACTTCAGCACGCAAAAAGGTTTGTATGAGCCCTTTACTTGAAATGGTTGTTCCTTGCTTACTAGCAAACAAATGTATCCTAATACCTGTTGGTTAAGTTAGATTAGGTTGAATGTAACAGTTTGAGGAAGATATAGAAGCACTGTGAGGGCTCTGCACGTTTATGTATTTTCTGCTCGAATGACGTTTATACTTTCCTCATTATAATGATTTATTTACATGATTTTATGTTACGGTATCTGATGTTTAGCCTATTATATATAGTAAATAACATTAGCTATATTATTATCTAACATAGGTTGTACACAGTAAATGAAAAAACAATATTTTTTAGTAATGAAACACAACCACATGAATGCGCAAAAATTTACAATTCCTATATTAATTACAAAAGGCTGAGGATGTATAAGGCATAAGATGGAAAAACAAAATGTCTAATAATACCTTATGCTTTCCAAAATTACACATTAACATATAAAACCATGTGTTATTGCAAGGAAAATAAAGTTATTAAATTCGCTGACCAGTTAAGTGATAATTATTTCTTGTAATTTAATCATAAAAATAAAATAATTTTAATAGAAAATATTCTGAAAATAGAAATGTTCTCAGTAATTTATTTAAATTAATGTCCCACTGTAGCCACAAAAATGACATCAAACTATACGAAACTACATAACTTATCATTATGTAAAACATGTTCACCAAGCTCCTCCACAGCGATTTATTATATTTTATCATGAAATAAAACTATTTTTATAGTGAAATGAAGCCTATATTTTGGTTACAATGTAATCTAACAAGGTTTTCCTGTAAATATATAAATTCAATTGTCTACTACGTTTCTTTTTTAAGGAGGAATAGAGCTCTGGTAGATATATCGGTAACTAATATAATAATAAAGTAAAATTTTGAAACCATATTTAATTTCAAACATGTAATAGTCCGTTTTAGGAATTATTGAGTTTAAACAATTTATACATCAATTAAATAATAAATTGTAATCTTCATTAATTAGCATTCACTAGTTTCAACCTATTGCCTATATTTACCCTACTATAAAATGCAAAAAAATATCTTTAACACCTTAACCGAAACATATTTCGGTAACGTATACCGAAACACCGGTCCTAGAGACCGGTAACCACTATTTTGATTCAACGACGTTATATTTACGGCAAAATATTAATAAAAAGTATGAGAATGGTTTAAGAAATTAATGTAGACATGTTCTCACAAAGATAATTTATTTTACAATTAACTTTCAAACGATATATACAGTAATATTCTTGAAATATTTTAGTAAGATACACTAAGCACTAAAACACTTTGTTCTAAATACGTTTAATATTAACACAGGAACGTAATTTTGTTCAGTTATGATACTTTCTTTTTTACAGAATTATTAAAAATAAGGTTATTAACAAATTTAGTGTTAATATTAGTACTAGAGGTTGTAAAAAATGTAATTACTACATTTGTGTATACAAAATTTTAAAACGTTAGAAAAACATAAGATAACTATTTACAAAACTATAAAAAAATATACTTGAAATATTGATAAAATAAAATTGTATACAATAATAAAAGCATTAGTGAAACAGTAAAAGGGTTATATAGACCTTTTCATTTCTTATGTCAGTTCCTTCAATCACCTGTGGTCTCTTTACGCACAGTCAAATGGAACCCACTCATTGCACACTTTGCGGAATTACATTTCAAACATATAGGAATGTCAACATCTTATACACTTGTATTGAGTTTTTCTCTCCTTTGCTGAGGGGCACTTTACCACAGGTTTTTCTTTTTTCCCATTTTTTCAGAAGGCACACCTGCAATACTGCTTCTCATCTCTTTGGCCCAGGGCAAAGTTGATTGAGGCTTCTCATTCCACGAGGAAGGTTTGGTGTACCACAGACGGTCTTCTCTGATAAGGCTCTGTAAAGATCCTTGGGCCTAACTTTTGGTGAACTGAAATCTTGTGGTGTTGAAAGGGTGTTATCTTTGTAGCATAAATACCAAATATACAAGCATTTAATGCTATGCAAAAGCTAAGGAGGCGGTATAAAAAAACAGCAGAGAGGCCAGCGCCTTGTTCTTCGACCAGTAGTGTAGATGGCACATTTCATGTCTAAAATGTAGTACTCCACATTTTGTTTTATTGTTAAAACCGTATAATCTCTGGTTTTGCACTTCGTTCATCCGTAAAAATGGCTTGGTTGCATAGTAGAGATGAGGACTACAGCTGCTGTTCTTTTTTTGGAACGTAATGAAACCAAAGTTCTCGTGCCATTGAATCCATAGCGAGATGTCCCGACCTTTCTTTCCTTGTCCTGAAGAAAACTCTTGGGGAATATCTTTTTTATCTTTTCTCATTGTCCCAACGTATATGTGAGACCAAACTTTTTCGAGTTCTTCTGTTACTTCTAGGCTCTAGAAAACCATATTGTCAGCTGTTACATTGCGGTTGGTTCTTTGTATTGGTTTTCGTCAGTTCCCTTATAACAGATTGGGTTGGTTTGCTTTTTTTCTGGTCTTTCTTGAGATAAACCCTTGAACCCAATCACTTTCCCTTTGCGCGGTATAAATATAGGGCATTGTGGAGATAAGATGTCTTCGCATCTGTCAGACACATAAATTTTTTTATGCCATATTTGTGTGGGTTTCTGGGGGCATGTAACAATTCGAATACCCACACCTGCCTCTGAACCGGGTACCAACATTTCATCTATAGTTACATGTTCAGATAAAGCAATAACAAGTTTTGAGAGTTTTCAATGAATTTTAATTTGAAAACACCTCATTAATAGCTCAGCTGGCTCTCATCAGTATGATTTTTCTTTGATTGCGAGTTCTCCGTTATCGTCAAATCCGCAAAGCAGATAGGCCAGTATCTCGTTATCTCATTTCCGGACATTGTGGCGTTGAAATAACTGGTCTGTTAGCAGCGTTCTTTTTGAAACACAGAGGTAATTTGTTTCGTTATTTGTATTTTAAAACTGAGGACATAAAGCAGTAATCCTATTAAAGCATTGATTTCAATTGCATCAGTATCCTTAAAATTATATTTATTTGTTGTTATGGCTCAAGCCAGATCTTTACAATCTTCAACTTAGTGTTTGTTGATGTTGAAAACCAAAAAAAATTAGTAACTTGACATATTGTTTCAATCAATCAATGAGTTTCTCATAATGGCCAACTTCTCTGGGTTATTACCCAATCTTCTTGCTGGACAGTTCTCAAACGCAGGTAAACCACCAGTAATTATATTACGAGCTGGTGTTTCGCACTCTTGTATTTGCCTCTGGCTCTAATGTACGCCAAGGGATATGCCGGTCCCTAGTTCAACGTTTTTCTAAGGCGTGGGCCATAAGATACATCATTCTGGCAATATCTGTAATCTACCCCCTAAAAAATTTTATTTGGAGTATCATCAGACTCACCCTTCCAACTGACGATCTTCTGTCCTCAACCAACCAACTGTTTTCCATCTATCCTCTTGATTGTTGAAGCTGTAATGGCTGGAACAGGAAGGATTTCTGACTTCACCTTCAGGCTCCTCTCCAATCTGGGATCCGCATCCGAATCATCAAAAAAGTCACCTCTCTTCAGAGTCATTCATCACTTATGTCACTGGCTAACATCTCACGTATAACTCGATTAGCAAAGTCCCTAGCTCGCCACTGAAACTTTTCTACTTGAGAACCAGGTTCTTCCATTATTAAATGTCTAACAAATAAATAAAGTAATAAAAAAACTGGAAGTTGAACACTACTATATTCGTTTTAGAGTCACTGAGAAACGCCCAAAGCGAAACACCACTCCGGTACAGGAGACCATCAAACTAAACTTTCACTAACTGAAACATCCGGTAACGTTCCAGACCGGCAGAGTTTTAAAAATCGATAAGGTAACGGTAAAGGCCTCGTGTAAAACTGAAGTCCAAAACCTGGTTGTTTGGGCGGAGCGGTGGGAGGGGGGATAGGCTACTGGGACCGTCGAATAGATCTGATAAGCAGTTATTGCCAACAAGTAGAAAGAAATTTCCCAATTGGTTTACTGAGAAGGAACGGACATGTTTCGGGGTTAAGGTGTTAAGACGTCTATAAGACGAAAACTTTTTTTAGTAATCTTAACGCTTGTTGTCAATTATGTATGAATGAGTCACAAAAAATGTTTTGAGTATATCTAACTTAAAGACATTTTTAACCGATTATTTTTGTGCACTTATGGTACAAAAAGGGTTTTTGACAGCCAAAATTAAAGTTTTTCCTATTAAAAGTAACAAACAAACTTTAATTTTTTGATTATGTTTCTTTTTATGAACTAAGATAAAACTGATTTAAAAATTACTTAAATATTTTTAAAATTTAATTAATTGTAACGCGTTTCATTCCATATGAACTGTTCCTCTAAAATTTTGGCTTTTTTTAGTGTCAAGAAATGTTTTAGGATATTCAAACTACCTCTAAATAAAAAAGTAACTCACCTTAAGCCCTGGTCCCGGGACTGGTTATTGTAATCCTGGTGGTTATTCTCGGACCCGCGTGTTAAATATTAAAATTGAAATATGAAAAAATCCTGGTCCATGTCAAACTTCTGGCCTTTATATTTTGCCTTTCGTGAAGCTTCACTGATAATTTGAGAGTTACCGATTTCGTAAACAAAACTTTGGAATAAAAAAAAATATTTTAATAAATGTCCTTTGTTGTTTCCCTGGATAATAAATATTGTTACACTTGTTTACGTTATGACTATATATTGGTATTAAACTATGTTTTGTCATCTTTATACCCTAAAACACATCAACATCAAAAAACCCGGCTTTAGGGAAAAACCCTTACACAATGTCCTTGATCGACATTAGTAAGAAGGTAATTTAATAGTTTTTTT